>NW_027515429.1:0-79510 GCF_048772815.1 Callospermophilus lateralis
TGAAGATTGGATGAAAAAATATATGTTGAGATTTCAGGAGACTCTAGTGTTTTGGAAGTTTGGCCACCCCTTTCAGTATAAGTGTTATTCGCCATTCCCAGCTTTAGGATACAAGAGGAAAATCCTTAGAGATAGAACGTAGAACTACTTTATTGTGTCAAGTTTCAAGAAGCTAGCACAAACCGTGTTTGATTTAGAGTTCTAACTGCATCTGTCAATATAGGAGAAAACAGAGTGAAACCTATAATTTCTAACTGTTCCTGCAAACGAATGCTACAACCTAGAAGAACAAAACTTGGGCATCCACGTTTGATTGGTGTACTGATCAATACTTGAAAGAATCATGAAGATTGGATGAAAAAATATATGTTGAGATTTCAGGAGACTGTAGTTTTTTGGAAGCTTAACAACGCCTTTCATTGAAAGTGTTATTCGCCAGTCTCTGCTTAAGGCTACATCAAGAGGAAAACAAACCTTAGAGATAGAAGTAGAACTACTTTATTGTGTCAAGTTTCAGGAAGCTAGCACAAACCATGTTTGATTTAGAGTTCGAACTGCATCTGTCAATATAGGAGAAAAGAGAGTGAAAACTAAAAATTCAAACTGTTACTGCAAACGAATGCTTCAACCTAGGAGAACGAAACTTGAACATCCACGTTTTATTGGTGTACTGCTCATTACTTGAAATTATCATGAAGGTCGAAAAAAAAATATGTTGAGATTTCAGGAGACTGTAGTATTTTGGCAGCCTAACAACGCCTTTCATTGAATGTGTCTTTCGTCAGTCTCTGCTTAGGTCTACATCCAGAGGAAACAAAAAATAAAAATAGAATGTAGAACTACTTTACTGTTTCAAGTTTCAAGAAGCTAGCACAAACCGTGTTTGATTTAGTGTTCGAACTACATTGTCAATATAGTAGAAATCAGAGTGAAACCTAAAAACTCAAACTGTTACTCGAAAAGAATGCTTCAATCTAGGAGAACTAAACTTTGGCATCCAAGTGGGATTGGTGTACTGATCAATACTTGAAAGAATCATGAAAATTGGATGAAAAAATATATGTTGAGATTTCAGGAGACGGTAGTTTTTGTGGAAGCTTAACAACGCCTTTCATTGAAAGTGTTATTCGCCAGTCTCTGCTTAGGGCTACATCAAGAGGAAACAAACCTTAGAGATAGAACGTAGAACTACTTTATTGTGTCAAGTTTCAAGAAGCTAGCACAAACCATGTTTGATTTAGAGTTCGAACTGCATCTGTCAATATAGGAGAAAAGAGAGTGAAAACTAAAAATTCAAACTGTTAATGCAAACGAATGCTTCAAGCTAGGAGCACGAAACTTGAACATCCACGTTTTATTGGTGTACTGCTCATTACTTGAAGTGATCATGAAGGTCGGAAAAAAAATATGTTGAGATTTCAGGAGACTGTAGTATTTTGGCAGCCTAACAACGCCTCTCATTGAATGTGTCTTTCGTCAGTCTCTGCTTAGGTCTACATCCAGAGGAAACAAAAAATAAAAATAGAATGTAGAACTACTTTACTGTTTCAAGTTTCAAGAAGCTAGCACAACCCGTGTTTGATTGAGAGTTCGAACTACATTTGTCAATATAGGAGAAAACAGAGTGAAACCTAAAAATTCAAACTGTTACTCCAAAAGAATGCTTCAATCTAGGAGAACTAAACTTTGGCATCCAAGTGGGATTGGTGTACTGATCATTACTTGAAAGTATCATGAAGATTGGATGAAAAAATATATGTTGAGATTTCAGTAGACTCTAGTGTTTTGGAAGTTTGGCAACCCCTTTCAGTATAAGTGTTATTCGCCAGTCCCAGGTTTAGGATCCAAGAGGAAGCAAACCATAGAGATAGAACGTAGAACTACTTTATTGTGTCAAGTTTCAAGAAGCTAGCACACACCGTGTTTGATTTAGAGTTCTAACTGCATCTGTCAATATAGGAGAAAACAGAGTGAAACCTATAATTTCTAACTGTTCCTGCAAACGAATGCTACAACCTAGAAGAACAAAACTTGGGCATCCACGTTTGATTGGTGTACTGATCAATACTTGAAAGAATCATGAAGATTGGATGAAAAAATATATGTTGAGATTTCAGGAGACGGTAGTTTTTTGGAAGCTTAACAACGCCTTTCATTGAAAGTGTTATTCGCCAGTCTCTGCTTAAGGCTACATCAAGAGGAAACAAACCTTAGAGATAGAACGTAGAAACTACTTTATTGTGTCAAGTTTCAAGAACTAGCACAAACCATGTTTGATTTAGAGTTCGAACTGCATCTGTCAATATAGGAGAAAAGAGAGTGAAAACTAAAAATTCAACTGTTAATGCAAACGAATGCTTCAAGCTAGGAGAACGAAACTTGAACATCCACGTTTATTGGTGTACTGCTCATTACTTGAAATTATCATGAAGGTCGGAAAGAATAATATGTTGATATTTCAGGAGACTGTAGTATTTTGGGCAGCCTAACAACGCCTTTCATTGAATGTGTCTTTCATCAGTCTCTGCTTAGGTCTAACATCCAGAGGAAACAAAAATAAAAATAGAATGTAGAACTACTTTACTGTTCAAGTTTCAAGAAGCTAGCACAAACCGTGTTTGATTTAGAGTTCGAACTACATTGTCAATAAAGGAGAAAACAGAGTAAAACCTAAAAATTCAAACTGTTACTCCAAAAGTATGCTTCAATGTAGGAGAACCTAACTTTGGCATCCAAGTGGGATTGGTGTACTGATCATTACTTGAAAGTATCATGAAGATTGGATGAAAAAATATATGTTGAGATTTCAGGAGACTCTAGTGTTTTGGAAGTTTGGCAACCCCTTTCAGTATAAGTGTTATTCGCCAGTCCCAGCTTTAGGATACAAGAGGAAACAAACCTTAGAGATAGAACGTAGAACTACTTTATTGTGTCAAGTTTCAAGAAGCTAGCACAAACCGTGTTTGATTTAGAGTTCTAACTGTATCTGTCAATATAGGAGAAAACAGAGTGAAACCTATAATTTCTAACTGTTCCTGCAAACGAATGCTACAACCTAGAAGAACAAAACTTGGGCATCCACGTTTGATTGGTGTACTGATCAATACTTGAAAGAATCATGAAGATTGCATGAAAAGATATATGTTGAGATTTCAGGAGACGGTAGTTTTTTGGAAGCTTAAACAACGCCTTTCATTGAAAGTGTTTATCGCCAGTCTCTGCTTAAGGCTACATCAAGAGCAAACAAACCTTAGAGATAGAACGTAGAACTACTTTATTGTGTCAAGTTTCAAGAAGCTAGCACAAACCATGTTTGATTTAGAGTTCGAACTGCATCTGTCAATATAGGAGAAAAGAGAGTGAAAACTAAAAATTCAAACTGTTACTGCAAACGAATTGCTTCAACCTAGGAGAACGAAACTTGAACATCCACGTTTTATTGGTGTACTGCTCATTACTTGAAATTATCATGAAGGTCAGAAAAAATAATATGTTGATATTTCAGGAGACTGTAGTATTTTGGCAGCCTAACAACGCCTTTCATTGAATGTGTCTTTCATCAGTCTCTGCTTAGGTCTACATCCAGAGGAAACAAAAAATAAAAATAGAATGTAGAACTACTTTACTGTTTCAAGTTTCAAGAAGCTAGCACAAACCGTGTTTGATTTAGTGTTCGAACTACATTGTCAATATAGTAGAAATCAGAGTGAAACCTAAAAACTCAAACTGTTACTCCAAAAGAATGCTTCAATCTAGGAGAACTAAACTTTGGCATCCAAGTGGGATTGGTGTACTGATCATTACTTGAAAGTAACATGAAGATTGGATGAAAAAATATATGTTGAGATTTCAGGAGACTCTAGTGTGTTGGAAGTTTGGCAACCCTTTCAGTATAAGGTGTTATTCGCCAGTCCCAGCTTTAGGATACAAGAGGAAACAAACCTTAGAGATAGAACGTAGAACTACTTTATTGTGTCAAGTTTCAAGAAGCTAGCACAAACCGTGTTTGATTTAGAGTTCTAACTGCATCTGTCAATATAGGAGAAAATAGAGTGAAACCTATAAATTCTAACTGTTCCTGCAAACGAATGCTACAACCTAGAAGAACAAAACTTGGCTATCCACGTTTGATTGGTGTACTGATCAATACTTGAAAGAATCATGAAGATTGGATGAAAAAATATATGTTGAGATTTCAGGAGACGGTAGTTTTTTGGAAGCTTAACAACGCCTTTCATTGAAAGTGTTATTCGCCAGTCTCTGCTTAAGGCTACATCAACAGGAAACAAACCTTAGAGATAGAACGTAGAACTACTTTATTGTGTCAAGTTTCAAGAAGCTAGCACAAACCATGTTTGATTTAGAGTTCGAACTGCATCTGTCAATATAGGAGAAAACAGTGAAAACTAAAATTCAAACTGTTACTGCAAACGAATGCTTCAACCTATAAGAACGAAACTTGAACATCCACGTTTTATTGGTGTACTGCTCATTACTTGAAATTATCATGAAGGTCGGAAAAAAAATATGTTGAGATTTCAGGAGACTGTAGTAATTTTGGCAGCCTAACAACGCCTTTCATTGAATGTGTCTTTCGTCAGTCTCTGCTTAGGTCTACATCCAGAGGAAACAAAAAATAAAAATAGAATGTAGAACTACTTTACTGTTTCAAGTTTCAAGAAGCTAGCACAAACCGTGTTTGATTTAGAGTTCGAACTACATTTGTCAATATAGGAGAAAACAGAGTGAAACCTAAAATTCAAACTGTTACTCCAAAAGAATGCTTCAATCTAGGAGAACTAAACTTTGGCATCCAAGTGGGATTGGTGTACTGATCATTACTTGAAAGTATCATGAAGATTGGATGAAAAAATATATGTTGAGATTTCAGGAGACTCTAGTGTTTTGGAAGTTTGGCAACCCCATTCAGTATAAGTGTTATTCGGCATTCCCAGCTTTAGGATACAAGAGGAAACAAACCTTAGAGATAGAACGTAGAACTACTTTATTATGTCAAGTTTCAAGAAGCTAGCACAAACCGTGTTTGATTTAGAGTTCGAACTGCATCTGTCAATATTGGAGAAAACAGAGTGAAAACTATAATTTCTAACTGTTCCTGCAAACGAATGCTACAACCTAGAAGAACAAAATTTGGGCATCCACGTTTGATTGGTGTACTGATCAATACTTGAAAGAATCATGAAGATTGGATGAAAAAATATATGTTGAGATTTCAGGAAACGGTAGTTTTTTGGAAGCTTAACAACGCCTTTCATTGAAAGTGTTATTCACCAGTCTCTGCTTAAGGCTACATCAAGAGGAAACAAACCTTAGAGATAGAACGTAGAACTACTTTATTGTGTCAAGTTTCAGGAAGCTAGCACAAACCATGTTTGATTTAGAGTTCGAACTGCATCTGTCAATATAGGAGAAAAGAGAGTGAAAACTAAAAATTCAAACTGTTACTGCAAACGAATGCTTCAACCTAGGAGAACGAAACTTGAACATCCACGTTTTATTGGTGTACTGCTCATTACTTGAAATTATCATGAAGGTCGGAAAAAAATATGTTCAGATTTCAGGAGACTGTAGTATTTTGGCAGCCTAACAACGCCTTTCATTGAATGTGTCTTTCGTCAGTCTCTGCTTAGGTCTACATCCAGAGGAAACAAAAAATAAAAATAGAATGTAGAACTACTTTACTGTTTCAAGTTTCAAGAAGCTAGCACAAACCGTGTTTGATTTAGAGTTCGAACTACATTGTCAATATAGGAGAAAACAGAGTGAAACCTAAAAATTCAAACTGTTACTCCAAAAGAATGCTTCAATCTAGGAGAACTAAACTTTGGCATCCAAGTGGGATTGGTGTACTGATCATTACTTGAAAGTATCATGAAGATTGGATGAAAAAATATATGTTGAGATTTCAGGAGACTCTAGTGTGTTGGAAGTTTGGCAACCCCTTTCATTGTAAGTGTTATTCGCCAGGCCCAACTTTAGGATACATGAGGAAACAAACCTTAGAGATAGAACGTAGAACTACTTTATTGTGTCAAGTTTCAAGAAGCTAGCACAAACCCTGTTTGATTTAGAGTTCTAACTGCATCTGTCAATATAGGAGAAAATAGAGTGAAACCTATAAATTCTAACTGTTCCTGCAAACGAATGCTACAACCTAGAAGAACAAAACTTGGCTATCCACGTTTGATTGGTGTACTGATCAATACTTGAAAGAATCATGAAGATTGGATGAAAAAATATATGTTGAGATTTCAGGAGACGGTAGTTTTTTGGAAGCTTAACAACGCCTTTCATTGAAAGTGTTATTCGCCAGTCTCTGCTTAAGGCTACATCAACAGGAAACAAACCTTAGAGATAGAACGTAGAACTACTTTATTGTGTCAAGTTTCAAGAAGCTAGCACAAACCATGTTTGATTTAGAGTTCGAACTGCATCTGTCAATATATTAGAAAACAGTGAAATCTAAAAATTCAAACTGTTACTGCAAACGAATGCTTCAACCTAGGAGAACGAAACTTGAACATTCACGTTTTATTGGTGTACTGCTCATTACTTGAAATTATCATGAAGGTCGGAACAAAAATATGTTGAGATTTCAGGAGACTGTAGTATTTTGGCAGCCTAACAACGCCTTTCATTGAATGTGTCTTTCGTCAGTCTCTGCTTAGGTCTACATCCAGAGGAAACAAAAAATAAAAATAGAATGTAGAACTACTTTACTGTTTCAAGTTTCAAGAAGCTAGCACAAACCGTGTTTGATTTAGAGTTCGAACTACATTTGTCAATATAGTAGAAAACAGAGTGAAACCTAAAAATTCAAACTGTTACTCCAAAAGAATGCTTCAATCTAGGAGAACTAAACTTTGGCATCCAAGTGGGATTGGTGTACTGATCATTACTTGAAAGTATCATGAAGATTGGATGAAAAAATATATGTTGAGATTTCAGGAGACTCTAGTGTTTTGGAAGTTTGGCAACCCCTTTCAGTATAAGTGTTATTCGCCATTCCCAGCTTTAGGATACAAGAGGAAACAAACCTTAGAGATAGAACGTAGAACTACTTTATTGTGTCAAGTATCAAGAAGCTAGCACAAACCGTGTTCGATTTAGAGTTCGAACTGCATCTGTCAATATTGGAGAAAACAGAGTGAAAACTATAATTTCTAACTGTTCCTGCAAACGAATGCTACAACCTAGAAGAACAAAACTTGGGCATCCACGTTTGATTGGTGTACTGATCAATACTTGAAAGAATCATGAAGATTGGATGAAAAGATATATGTTGAGATTTCAGGAGACGGTAGTTTTTTGGAAGCTTAACAACGCCTTTCATTGAAAGTGTTATTCGCCAGTCTCTGCTTAAGGCTACATCAAGAGGAAACAAACCTTAGAGATAGAACGTAGAACTACTTTATTGTGTCAAGTTTCAAGAAGCTAGCACAAACCATGTTTGATTTAGAGTTCGAACTGCATCTGTCAATATAGGAGAAAACAGAGTGAAAACTAAAAATTCAAACTGTTACTGCAAACGAATGCTTCAACCTAGGAGAACGAAACTTGAACATCCACGTTTTATTGGTGTACTGCTCATTACTTGAAATTATCATGAAGGTCGGAAAGAATAATATGTTGATATTTCAGGAGACTGTAGTATTTTGGCAGCCTAACAACGCCTTTCATTGAATGTGTCTTTCATCAGTCTCTGCTTAGGTCTACATCCAGAGGAAACAAAAAATAAAAATAGAATGTAGAACTACTTTACTGTTCAAGTTTCAAGAAGCTAGCACAAACCGTGTTTGATTTAGAGTTCGTACTACATTGTCAATAAAGGAGAAAACAGAGTAAAACCTAAAAATTCAAACTGTTACTCCAAAAGTATGCTTCAATGTAGGAGAACCTAACTTTGGCATCCAAGTGGGATTGGTGTACTGATCATTACTTGAAAGTATCATGAAGATTGGATGAAAAAATATATGTTGAGATTTCAGGAGACTCTAGTGTTTTGGAAGTTTGGCAACCCCTTTCAGTATAAGTGTTATTCGCCAGTCCCAGCTTTAGGATACAAGAGGAAACAAACCTTAGAGATAGAACGTAGAACTACTTTATTGTGTCAAGTTTCAAGAAGCTAGCACAAACCGTGTTTGATTTAGAGTTCTAACTGTATCTGTCAATATAGGAGAAAACAGAGTGAAACCTATAATTTCTAACTGTTCCTGCAAGCGAATGCTACAACCTAGAAGAACAAAACTTGGGCATCCACGTTTGATTGGTGTACTGATCAATACTTGAAAGAATCATGAAGATTGGATGAAAAGATATATGTTGAGATTTCAGGAGACGGTAGTTTTTTGGAAGCTTAACAACGCCTTTCATTGAAAGTGTTATTCGCCAGTCTCTGCTTAAGGCTACATCAAGAGGAAACAAACCTTAGAGATAGAACGTAGAACTACTTTATTGTGTCAAATTTCAAGAAGCTAGCACAAACCATGTTTGATTTAGAGTTCGAACTGCATCTGTCAATATAGGAGAAAACAGAGTGAAAACTAAAAATTCAAACTGTTACTGCAAACGAATGCTTCAACCTAGGAGAACGAAACTTGAACATCCACGTTTTATTGGTGTACTGCTCATTACTTGAAATTATCATGAAGGTCGGAAAGAATAATATGTTGATATTTCAGGAGACTGTAGTATTTTGGCAGCCTAACAACGCCTTTCATTGAATGTGTCTTTCATCAGTCTCTGCTTAGGTCTACATCCAGAGGAAACAAAAAATAAAAATAGAATGTAGAACTACTTTACTGTTTCAAGTTTCAAGAAGCTAGCACAAACCGTGTTTGATTTAGAGTTCGAACTACATTGTCAATATAGGAGAAAACAGAGTAAAACCTAAAAATTCAAACTGTTACTCCAAAAGTATGCTTCAATGTAGGAGAACCTAACGTTGGCATCCAAGTGGGATTGGTGTACTGATCATTACTTGAAAGTATCATGAAGATTGGATGAAAACATATATGTTGAGATTTCAGGAGACTCTAGTGTTTTGGAAGTTTGGCAACCCCTTTCAGTATAAGTGTTATTCGCCAGTCCCAGCTTTAGGATACAAGAGGAAACAAACCTTAGAGATAGAACGTAGAACTACTTTATTGTGTCAAGTTTCAAGAAGCTAGCACAAACCGTGTTTGATTTAGAGTTCTAACTGTATCTGTCAATATAGGAGAAAACAGAGTGAAACCTATAATTTCTAACTGTTCCTGCAAGCGAATGCTACAACCTAGAAGAACAAAACTTGGGCATCCACGTTTGATTGGTGTACTGATCAATACTTGAAAGAATCATGAAGATTGGAAGAAAAGATATATGTTGAGATTTCAGGAGACGGTAGTTTTTTGGAAGCTTAACAACGCCTTTCATTGAAAGTGTTATTCGCCAGTCTCTGCTTAAGGCTACATCAAGAGGAAACAAACGTTAGAGATAGAACGTAGAAGTACTTTATTGTGTCAAGTTTCAAGAAGCTAGCACAAACCATGTTTGATTTAGAGTTCGAACTGCATCTGTCAATATAGGAGAAAACAGAGTGAAAACTAAAAATTCAAACTGTTACTGCAAACGAATGCTTCAACCTAGGAGAACGAAACTTGAACATCCACGTTTTATTGGTGTACTGCTCATTCCTTGAAATTATCATGAAGGTCGGAAAAAATAAAATGTTGATATTTCAGGAGACTGTAGTATTTTGGCAGCCTAACAACGCCTTTCAGTGAATGTGTCTTTCATCAGTCTCTGCTTAGGTCTACATCCAGAGGAAACAAAAAATAAAAATAGAATGTAGAACTACTTTACTGTTTCAAGTTTCAAGAAGCTAGCACAAACCGTGTTTGATTTAGAGTTCGAACTACATTGTCAATATAGGAGAAAACAGAGTGAAACCTAAAAATTCAAACTGTTACTCCAAAAGAATGCTTCAATCTAGGAGAACTAAACTTTGGCATCCAAGTGGGATTGGTGTACTGATCATTACTTGAAAGTATCATGAAGATTGGATGAAAAAATATATGTTGAGATTTCAGGAGACTCTAGTGTGTTGGAAGTTTGGCAACCCCTTTCAGTATAAGTGTTATTCGCCAGTCCCAGCTTTAGGATACAAGAGGAAACAAACCTTAGAGATGGAATGTAGAACTACTTTATTGTGTCAAGTTTCAAGAACCTAGCACAAACCGTGTTTGATTTAGAGTTCTAACTGATTTTGTCAATATAGGAGAAAATAGAGTGAAACCTATAAATTCTAACTGTTCCTGCAAACGAATGCTACAACCTAGAAGAACAAAACTTGGCTATCCACGTTTGATTGGTGTACTGATCAATACTTGAAAGAATCATGAAGATTGGATGAAAAAATATATGTTGAGATTTCAGGAGACGGTAGTTTTTTGGAAGCTTAACAACGCCTTTCATTGAAAGTGTTTTTCGCCAGTCTCTGTTTAAGGCTACATCAAGAGGAAACAAACGTTAGAGATAGAACGTAGAAGTACTTTATTGTGTCAAGTTTCAAGAAGCTAGCACAAACCATGTTTGATTTAGAGTTCGAACTGCATCTATCAATATATGAGAAAACAGAGTGAAAACTAAAAATTCAAACTGTTACTGCAAACGAATGCTTCAACCTAGGAGAACGAAACTTGAACATCCACGTTTTATTGGTGTACTGCTCATTACTTGAAATTATCATGAAGGTCGGAAAAAATAAAATGTTGATATTTCAGGAGACTGTAGTATTTTGGCAGCCTAACAACGGCTTTCAGTGAATGTGTCTCTCATCAGTCTCTGCTTAGGTCTACATCCAGAGGAAACAAAAAATAAAAATAGAATGTAGAACTACTTTACTGTTTCAAGTTTCAAGAAGCTAGCACAAACCGTGTTTGATTTAGAGTTCGAACTACATTGTCAATATAGGAGAAAACAGAGTGAAACCTAAAAATTCAAACTGTTACTCCAAAAGAATGCTTCAATCTAGGAGAACTAAACTTTGGCATCCAAGTGGGATTGGTGTACTTATCATTACTTGAAAGTATCATGAAGATTGGATGAAAAAATATATGTTGAGATTTCAGGAGACTCTAGTGTGTTGGAAGTTTGGCAACCCCTTTCATTGTAAGTGTTATTCGCCAGTCCCAGCTTTAGGATACAAGAGGAAACAAACCTTACAGATAGAACGTAGAACTACTTTATTGTGTCAAGTTTCAAGAAGCTAGCACAAACCGTGTTTGATTTAGAGTTCGAACTGCATCTGTCAATATTGGAGAAAACAGAGTGAAAACTATAATTTCTAACTGTTCCTGCAAACGAATGCTACAACCTAGAAGAACAAAACTTGGGCATCCACGTTTGATTGGTGTACTGATCAATACTTGAAAGAATCATGAAGATTGGATGAAAAAATATATGTTGAGATTTCAGGAGACTGTAGTTTTTTGGAAGCTTAACAACGCCTTTCATTGAAAGTGTTATTCGCCAGTCTCTGCTTAAGGCTACATCAAGAGGAAACAAACCTTAGAGATAGAACGTAGAACTACTTTATTGTGTCAAGTTTCAGGAAGCTAGCACAAACCATGTTTGATTTAGAGTTCGAACTGCATCTGTCAATATAGGAGAAAAGAGAGTGAAAACTAAAAATTCAAACTGTTACTGCAAACGAATGCTTCAACCTAGGAGAACGAAACTTGAACATCCACGTTTTATTGGTGTACTGCTCATTACTTGAAATTATCATGAAGGTCGGAAAAAAAATATGTTGAGATTTCAGGAGACTCTAGTATTTTGGCAGCCTAACAACGCCTTTCATTGAATGTGTCTTTCGTCAGTCTCTGCTTAGGTCTACATCCAGAGGAAACAACAAATAAATATAGAATGTAGAACTACTTTACTGTTTCAAGTTTCAAGAAGCTAGCACAAACCGTGTTTGATTTAGAGTTCGAACTACATTTGTCAATATAGGAGAAAACAGAGTGAAACCTAAAAATTCAAACTGTTACTCCAAAAGAATGCTTCAATCTAGGAGAACTAAACTTTCGCATCCAAGTGGGATTGGTGTACTGATCATTACTTGAAAGTATCATGAAGATTGGATGAAAAAATATATGTTGAGATTTCAGGAGACTCTAGTGTTTTGGAAGTTTGGCAACCCCTTTCAGTATAAGTGTTATTCGCCAGTCCCAGCTTTAGGATACAAAAGGAAACAAACCTTAGAGATAGAACGTAGAACAACTTTATTGTGTCAAGTTTCAAGAAGCTAGCACAAACCGTGTTTGATTTAGAGTTCTAACTGTATCTGTCAATATAGGAGAAAACAGAGTGAAACCTATAATTTCTAACTGTTCCTGCAAACGAATGCTACAACCTAGAAGAACAAAACTTGGGCATCCACTTTTGATTGGTGTACTGATCAATACTTGAAAGAATCATGAAGATTGGATGAAAAGATATATGTTGAGATTTCAGGAGACGGTAGTTTTTTGGAAGCTTAACAACGCCTTTCATTGAAAGTGGTACTCGCCAGTCTCTGCTTAAGGCTACATCAAGAGGAAACAAACCTTAGAGATAGAACGTAGAACTATTTTATTGTGTCAAGTTTCAAGAAGTTAGCACAAACCATGTTTGATTTAGAGTCGAACTGCATCTGTCAATATAGGAGAAAACAGAGTGAAAACTAAAAATTCAAACAGTTACTGCAAACAAATGCTTCAACCTAGGATAACGAAACTTGAACATCCACGTTTTATTGGTGTACTGCTCATTACTTGAAATTATCATGAAGGTCGGAAAAAATAATATGTTGATATTTCAGGAGACTGTAGTATTTTGGCAGCCTAACAACGCCTTTCATTGAATGTGTCTTTCATCAGTCTCTGCTTAGGTCTACATCCAGAGGAAACAAAAAATAAAAATAGAATGTAGAACTACTTTACTGTTTCAAGTTTCAAGAAGCTAGCACAAACCGTGTTTGATTTAGAGTTCGAACTACATTGTCAATATTGGAGAAAACAGATTGAAACCTAAAAATTCAAACTGTTACTCCAAAAGAATGCTTCAATCTAGGTGAACTAAACTTTGGCCTCCAAGTGGGATTGGTGTACTGATCATTACTTGAAAGTATCATGAAGATTGGATGAAAAAATATATGTTGAGATTTCAGGAGACTCTAGTGTGTTGGAAGTTTGGCAACCCCTTTCTGTATAAGTGTTATTCGCCAGTCCCAGCTTTAGGATACAAGAGGAAACAAACCTTAGAGATAGAACGTAGAACTACTTTATTGTGTCAAGTTTCAAGAAGCTAGCACAAACCGTGTTTGATTTAGAGTTCTAACTGCATCTGTCAATATAGGAGAAAATAGAGTGAAACCTATAAATTCTAACTGTTCCTGCAAACGAATGCTACAACCTAGAAGAACAAAACTTGGCTATCCACGTTTGATTTTTGTACTGATCAATACTTGAAAGAATCATGAAGATTTGATGAAAAAATATATGTTGAGATTTCAGGAGACGGTAGTTTTTTGGAAGCTTAACAACGCCTTTCATTGAAAGTGTTATTCGCCAGTCTCTGCTTAAGGCTACATCAAGAGGAAACAAACGTTAGAGATAGAACGTAGAAGTACTTTATTGTGTCAAGTTTCAAGAAGCTAGCACAAACCATGTTTGATTTAGAGTTCGAACTGCATCTGTCAATATAGGAGAAAACAGAGTGAAAACTAAAAATTCAAATTGTTACTGCAAACGAATGCTTCAACCTAGGAGAACGAAACTTGAACATCCACGTTTTATTGGTGTACAGCTCATTACTTGAAATTATAATGAAGGTTGGAAAAAAATATGTTGAGATTTCAGGAGACTGTAGTATTTTGGCAGCCTAACAACGCCTTTCATTTAATGTGTCTTTCGTCAGTCTCTGCTTAGGTCTACATCCAGAGGAAACAAAAAATAAAAATAGAATGTAGAACTACTTTACTGTTTAAAGTTTCAAGAAGCTATCACAAACCGTGTTTGATTTAGAGTTCGAACTACATTTGTCAATATAGGAGAAAACAGAGTGAAACCTAAAAATTCAAACTGTTACTCCAAAAGAATGCTTCAATCTAGGAGAACTAAACTTTGGCATCCAAGTGGGATTGGTGTACTGATCAATACTTGAAAGAATCATGCAGATTGGATGAAAAAATATATGTTGAGATTTCAGGAGACCGTAGTTTTCTGGAAGCTTAACAACGCCTTTCATTGAAAGTGTTATTCGTCAGTCTCTGCTTAAGGCTACATCAAGAGGAAACAAACCTTAGAGATAGAACGTAGAACTACTTTATTGTGTCAAGTTTGAAGAAGCTAGCACAAACCATGTTTGATTTAGAGTTCGAACTGCATCTGTCAATATAGGAGAAAACAGAGTGAAAACTAAAAATTCAAACTGTTACTGCAAACGAATGCTTCAACCTAGGAGAACGAAACTTGAACATCCACGTTTTATTGGTGTACAGCTCATTACTTGAAATTATAATGAAGGTTGGAAAAAAATATGTTGAGATTTCAGGAGACTGTAGTATTTTGGCAGCCTAACAACGCCTTTCATTGAATGTGTCTTTCATCAGTCTCTGCTTAGGTCTACATCCACAGGAAACAAAAAATAATAATAGAATGTACAACGACTTTACTGTTTCAAGTTTCAAGAAGCTAGCACAAACCGTGTTTGATTTAGAGTTCGAACTACATTTGTCAATATAGGAGAAAACAGAGTGAAATCTAAAAATTCAAACTGTTACTCCAAAACAATGCTTCAATCTAGGAGAACTAAACTTTGGCATCCAAGTGGGATTGGTGTTCTGATAATTACTTGAAAGTATCATGAAGATTGGATGAAAAAATATATGTTGAGATTTCAGGAGACTCTAGTGTGTTGGAAGTTTGGCAACCCATTTCAGTATAAGTGTTATTCGCCAGTCCCAGCTTTAGGATACAAGAGAAAACAAACCTTAGAGATAGAAGGTAGAACTACTTTATTGTGTCAAGTTTTAAGAAGCTAGCACAAACCGTGTTTGATTTAGAGTTCTTATGCATCTGTCAATTAGGAGAAAACAGAGTGAAACCTATAATTTCTAACTGTTCCTGCAAACGAATGCTACAACCTAGAAGAATAAAACTTGGGCATCCACGTTTGATTGGTGTACTGATCAATACTTGAAAGAATCATGAAGATTGGATGAAGAAATACATGTTGAGATTACAGGAGACGGTAGTTTCTTGGAAGCTTAACAACGCCTTTCATTGAAAGTGTTATTCGCCAGTCTCTGCTTAAGGCTACATCAAGAGGAAACAAACCTTAGAGATAGAACGTAGAACTACTTTATTGTGTCCAGTTTCAAGAAGCTAGCACAAACCATGTTTGATTTAGAGTTCGAACTGCATCTGTCAATATAGGAGAAAACAGAGTGAAAACTAAAATATCAAACTGTTACTGAAATCGAATGCATCAACCTATGAGAACGAAACTTGAACATCCACGTTTTATTGGTGTACTGCTCATTACTTGAAATTATCATGAATGTCGGAAAAAAAAATATGTTGAGATTTCAGGAGACTGTAGTATTTTGGCAGCCTAACAACGCATTTTATTGAATGTGTCTTTCGTCAGTCTCTGCTTAGGTCTACATCCAGAGGAAACAAAAAATAAAAATAGAATGTAGAACTACTTTACTGTTTCAAGTTTCAAGAAGCTAGCACAAACCGTGTTTGATTTAGAGTTCGAACTACATTTGTCAATATAGGAGAAAACAGAGTGAAACCTAAAAATTCAAACTGTTACTCCAAAAGAATGCTTCAATCTAGGAGAACTAAACTTTGGCATCCAAGTGGGATTCGTGTACTGATCATTACTTGAAAGTATCATGAAGATTGGATGAAAAAATATATGTTGAGATTTCAGGAGACTCTAGTGTGTTGGAAGTTTGGCAACCCCTTTCAGTATAAGTGTTATTCGCCAGTCCCAGCTTTAGGATACAAGAGGAAACAAACCTTAGAGATAGAACGTAGAACTACTTTATTGTGTCAAGTTTCAAGAAGCTAGCACAAACCGTGTTTGATTTAGAGTTCTAACTGCATCTGTCAATATAGCAGAAAACAGAGTGAAACCTATAATTTCTAACTGTTCCTGCAAACGAATGCTACAACCTAGAAGAACAAAACTTGGGCATCCACGTTTGATTGGTGTACTGATCAATACTTGAAAGATTCATGAAGATTGGATGAAAAAATATATGTTGAGATTTCAGGAGACGGTAGTTTTTTGGAAGGTTAACAACGCCTTTCATTGAAATGGTTATTCGCCAGTCTCTGCTTAAGGCTACATCAAGAGGAAACAAACCTTAGAGATAGAGCTTAGAACTACTTTATTGTGTCAAGTTTCAAGAAGCTAGCACAAACCATGTTTGATTTAGAGTTCGAACTGCATCTGTCAAGATAGGAGAAAACAGAGTGAAAACTAAAAATTCAAACTGTTACTGCAAACGAATGCTTCAAGCTAGGAGAACGAAACTTGAACATCCACGTTATATTGGAGTACTGCTGATTACATGAAATTATCATGAAGGTCGGAAAAAATAATATGTTGAGATTTCAGGAGACTGTAGCATTTTGGCAGCCTAACAACGCCTTTCATTGAATGTGTCTTTCGTCAGTCTCTGCTTAGGTCTACATCCACAGGAAACAAAAAATAAAAATAGAATGTAGAACTACTTTACTGTTTCAAGTTTCAAGAAGCTAGCACAAACCGTGTTTGATTTAGAGTTCGAACTACATTTGTCAATATAGGAGAAAACAGAGTGAAACCTAAAAATTCAAACTGTTACTCCAAAAGAATGCTTCAATCTAGGAGAACTAAACTTTGGCATCCAAGTGGGATTGGTGTAATGAACATTACTTGAAAGTTTCATGAAGATTGGATGAAAAAATATATGTTGAGATTTCAGGAGACTCTAGTGTGTTGGACGTTTGGCAACCCCTTTCAGTATAAGTGTTATTCGCCAGTCCCAGCTTTAGGATACAAGAGGAAACAAACCTTAGAGATAGAACGTAGAACTACTTTACTGTGTCAAGTTTCAAGAAGCTAGCACAAACCGTGTTTGATTTAGAGTTCGAACTACATTTGTCAATATAGGAGAAAACAGAGTGAAATCTAAAAATTCAAACTGTTACTCCAAAAGAATGCTTCAATCTAGGAGAACTAAACTTTGGCATCCAAGTGGGATTGGTGTTCTGATATTTACTTGAAAGTATCATGAAGATTGGATGAAAAAATATATGTTGAGATTTCAGGAGACTCTAGTGTGTTGGAAGTTTGGCAACCCATTTCAGTATAAGTGTTATTCGCCAGTCCCAGCTTTAGGATACAAGAGGAAACAAACCTTAGAGATAGAAGGTAGAACTACTTTATTGTGTCAAGTTTCAAGAAGCTAGCACAAACCGTGTTTGATTTAGAGTTCTTATGCATCTGTCAATTAGGAGAAAACAGAGTGAAACCTATAATTTCTAACTGTTCCTGCAAACGAATGCTACAACCTAGAAGAATAAAACTTGGGCATCCACGTTTGATTGGTGTACTGATCAATACTTGAAAGAATCATGAAGATTGGATGAAGAAATACATGTTGAGATTACAGGAGACGGTAGTTTCTTGGAAGCTTAACAACGCCTTTCATTGAAAGTGTTATTCGCCAGTCTCTGCTTAAGGCTACATCAAGAGGAAACAAACCTTAGAGATAGAACGTAGAACTACTTTATTGTGTCCAGTTTCAAGAAGCTAGCACAAACCATGTTTGATTTAGAGTTCGAACTGCATCTGTCAATATAGGAGAAAACAGAGTGAAACCTATAATTTCTAACTGTTCCTGCAAACGAATGCTACAACCTAGAAGAACAAAACTTGGGCATCCACGTTTGATTGGTGTACTGATCAATACTTGAAAGATTCATGAAGATTGGATGAAAAAATATATGTTGAGATTTCAGGAGACGGTAGTTTTTTGGAAGGTTAACAACGCCTTTCATTGAAAGGGTTATTCGCCAGTCTCTGCTTAAGGCTACATCAAGAGGAAACAAACCTTAGAGATAGAGCTTAGAACTACTTTATTGTGTCAAGTTTCAAGAAGCTAGCACAAACCATGTTTGATTTAGAGTTCGAACTGCATCTGTCAAGATAGGAGAAAACAGAGTGAAAACTAAAAATTCAAACTGTTACTGCAAACGAATGCTTCAAGCTAGGAGAACGAAACTTGAACATCCACGTTATATTGGAGTACTGCTGATTACATGAAATTATCATGAAGGTCGGAAAAAATAATATGTTGAGATTTCAGGAGACTGTAGCATTTTGGCAGCCTAACAACGCCTTTCATTGAATGTGTCTTTCGTCAGTCTCTGCTTAGGTCTACATCCACAGGAAACAAAAAATAAAAATAGAATGTAGAACTACTTTACTGTTTCAAGTTTCAAGAAGCTAGCACAAACCGTGTTTGATTTAGAGTTCGAACTACATTTGTCAATATAGGAGAAAACAGAGTGAAACCTAAAAATTCAAACTGTTACTCCAAAAGAATGCTTCAATCTAGGAGAACTAAACTTTGGCATCCAAGTGGGATTGGTGTACTGAACATTACTTGAAAGTATCATGAAGATTGGATGAAAAAATATATGTTGAGATTTCAGGAGACTCTAGTGTGTTGGACGTTTGGCAACCCCTTTCAGTATAAGTGTTATTCGCCAGTCCCAGCTTTAGGATACAAGAGGAAACAAACCTTAGAGATAGAACGTAGAACTACTTTACTGTGTCAAGTTTCAAGAAACTAGCACAAACCGTGTTTTATTTAGAGTTCTAACTGCATCTGTCAATATAGGAGAAAACAGAGTGAAACCTATAATTTCTAACTGTTCCTGCAAACGAATGCTACAACCTATAAGAACAAAACTTGGGCATCCACGTTTGATTGGTTTACTGATCAATACTTGAAAGAATCATGAAGATTGGATGAAAAAATATATGTTGAGATTTCAGGAGACGGTAGTTTTTTGGAAGCTTAACAACGCCTTTCATTGAAAGAGTTATTCGCCAGTCGATGCTTAAGGCTACATCAAGAGGAAACAAACCTTAGAGATAGAACGTAGAACTACTTTATTGTGTCAAGTTTCAAGAAGCTAGCACAAACCATGTTTGATTTAGAGTTTGAACTGCATCTGTCAATATAGGAGAAAACAGAGTGAAAACTGAAAATTCAAACTGTTACTGCAAACGAATGCTTCAACCTATGAGAACGAAACTTGAACATCCACGTTTTATTGGTGTACTGCTCATTACTTGAAATTATCATGAATGTCGGAAAAAAAAATATGTTGAGATTTCAGGAGACTGTAGTGTTTTGGCAGCCTAACTACGCCTTTTATTGAATGTGTCTTTCGTCAGTCTCTGCTTAGGTCTACATCCAGAGGAAACAAAAAATAAAAATAGAATGTAGAACTACTTTATTGTTTCAAGTTTCAAGAAGCTAGCACAAACCGTGTTTGATTTAGAGTTCGAACTACATTTGTCAATATAGGAGAAAACAGAGTGAAACCTAAAAATTCAAACTGTTACTCCAAAAGAATGCTTCAATCTAGGAGAACTAAACTTTGGCATCCAAGTGGGATTGGTGTACTGATCATTACTTGAAAGTATCATGAAGATTGGAGGAAAAAATATATGTTGAGATTTCAGGAGACTCTAGTGTGTTGGAAGTTTGGCAACCCCTTTCAGTATAAGTGTTATTCGCCAGTCCCAGCTTTAGGATACAAGAGGAAACAAACCTTAGAGATAGAACGTAGAACTACTTTACTGTGTCAAGTTTCAAGAAACTAGCACAAACCGTGTTTGATTTAGAGTTCTAACTGCATCTGTCAATATAGGAGAAAACAGAGTGAAACCTATAATTTCTAACTGTTCCTGCAAACGAATGCTACAACCTATAAGAACAAAACTTGGGCATCCACGTTTGATTGGTGTACTGATCAATACTTGAAAGAATCATGAAGATTGGATGAAAAAATATATGTTGATATTTCAGGAGACGGTAGTTTTCTGGAAGCTTAACAACGCCTTTCATTGAAAGTGTTATTCGTCAGTCTCTGCTTAAGGCTACATCAAGAGGAAACAAACCTTAGAGATAGAACGTAGAACTACTTTATTGTGTCAAGTTTCAAGAAGCTAGCACAAACCATGTTTGATTTAGAGTTTGAACTGCATTTGTCAATATAGGAGAAAACAGAGTGAAAACTGAAAATTCAAACTGTTACTGCAAACGAATGCTTCAACCTATGAGAACGAAACTTGAACATCCACGTTTTATTGGTGTACTGCTCATTACTTGAAATTATCATGAATGTCGGAAAAAAAAATATGTTGAGATTTCAGGAGACTGTAGTGTTTTGGCAGCCTAACTACGCCTTTTATTGAATGTGTCTTTCGTCAGTCTCTGCTTAGGTCTACATCCAGAGGAAACAAAAAATAAAAATAGAATGTAGAACTACTTTACTGTTTCAAGTTTCAAGAAGCTAGCACAAACCGTGTTTGATTTAGAGTTCGAACTACATTTGTCAATATAGGAGAAAACAGAGTGAAACCTAAAAATTCAAACTGTTACTCCAAAAGAATGCTTCAATCTAGGAGAACTAAACTTTGGCATCCAAGTGGGATTGGTGTACTGATCATTACTTGAAAGTATCATGAAGATTGGAGGAAAAAATATATGTTGAGATTTCAGGAGACTCTAGTGTGTTGGAAGTTTGGCAACCCCTTTCAGTATAAGTGTTATTCGCCAGTCCCAGCTTTAGGATACAAGAGGAAACAAACCTTAGAGATAGAACGTAGAACTACTTTACTGTGTCAAGTTTCAAGAAACTAGCACAAACCGTGTTTGATTTAGAGTTCTAACTGCATCTGTCAATATAGGAGAAAACAGAGTGAAACCTATAATTTCTAACTGTTCCTGCAAACGAATGCTACAACCTATAAGAACAAAACTTGGGCATCCACGTTTGATTGGTGTACTGATCAATACTTGAAAGAATCATGAAGATTGGATGAAAAAATATATGTTGATATTTCAGGAGACGGTAGTTTTCTGGAAGCTTAACAACGCCTTTCATTGAAAGTGTTATTCGTCAGTCTCTGCTTAAGGCTACATCAAGAGGAAACAAACCTTAGAGATAGAACGTAGAACTACTTTATTGTGTCAAGTTTCAAGAAGCTAGCACAAACCATGTTTGATTTAGAGTTTGAACTGCATCTGTCAATATAGGAGAAAACAGAGTGAAAACTGAAAATTCAAACTGTTACTGCAAACGAATGCTTCAACCTATGAGAACGAAACTTGAACATCCACGTTTTATTGGTGTACTGCTCATTACTTGAAATTATCATGAATGTCGGAAAAAAAAATATGTTGAGATTTCAGGAGACTGTAGTGTTTTGGCAGCCTAACTACGCCTTTTATTGAATGTGTCTTTCGTCAGTCTCTGCTTAGGTCTACATCCAGAGGAAACAAAAAATAAAAATAGAATGTAGAACTACTTTACTGTTTCAAGTTTCAAGAAGCTAGCACAAACCGTGTTTGATTTAGAGTTCGAACTACATTTGTCAATATAGGAGAAAACAGAGTGAAACCTAAAAATTCAAACTGTTACTCCAAAAGAATGCTTCAATCTAGGAGAACTAAACTTTGGCATCCAAGTGGGATTGGTGTACTGATCATTACTTGAAAGTATCATGAAGATTGGAGGAAAAAATATATGTTGAGATTTCAGGAGACTCTAGTGTGTTGGAAGTTTGGCAACCCCTTTCAGTATAAGTGTTATTCGCCAGTCCCAGCTTTAGGATACAAGAGGAAACAAACCTTAGAGATAGAACGTAGAACTACTTTACTGTGTCAAGTTTCAAGAAACTAGCACAAACCGTGTTTGATTTAGAGTTCTAACTGCATCTGTCAATATAGGAGAAAACAGAGTGAAACCTATAATTTCTAACTGTTCCTGCAAACGAATGCTACAACCTATAAGAACAAAACTTGGGCATCCACGTTTGATTGGTGTACTGATCAATACTTGAAAGAATCATGAAGATTGGATGAAAAAATATATGTTGATATTTCAGGAGACGGTAGTTTTCTGGAAGCTTAACAACGCCTTTCATTGAAAGTGTTATTCGTCAGTCTCTGCTTAAGGCTACATCAAGAGGAAACAAACCTTAGAGATAGAACGTAGAACTACTTTAATGTGTCAAGTTTGAAGAAGCTAGCACAAACCATGTTTTATTTAGTGTTCGAACTGCATCTGTCAATATAGGAGAAAACAGAATGAAAACTAAAAATTCAAATTGTTACTGCAAACGAATGCTTCAACCTATGAGAACGAAACTTGAACATCCACGTTTTATTGGTGTACTGCTCATTACTTGAAATTATCATGAATGTCGGAAAAAAAAATATGTTGAGATTTCAGGAGACTGTAATATTTTGGCAGCCTAACAACACCTTTCATTGAATGTGTCTTTTGTCAGACTCTTCTTAGGTCTACATCCAGAGGAAACAAAAAATAAAAATAGAATGTAGAACTACTTTACTGTTTCAAGTTTCAAGAAGCAAGCACACACCCTGTTTGATTTAGAGTTCGAACTACATTTGTCAATATAGGAGAAAACAGAGTGAAACCTAAAAATTCAAACTGTTACTTTAAAAGAATGCTTCAATCGAGAAGAACTAAACTTTAGCCCAAGTGGGATTGGTGTACTGATCATTACTTGAAAGTATCATGAAGATTGGATGAAAAAATATATGTTGAGATTTCAGGAGACTCTAGTGTGTTGGAAGTTTGGCAACCCCTTTCAGTATAAGTGTTATTCGCCAGTCCCAGCTTTAGGATACAAGAGGAAACAAACCTTAGAGATAGAACGTAGAACTACTTTATTGTGTCAAGTTTCAAGAAGCTAGCACAAACCATGTTTGATTTAGAGTTCGAACTGCATCTGTCAATATAGGAGAAAACAGAGTGAAAACTAAAAATTCAAACTGTTAGTGCAAACGAATGCTTCAATCTAGGAGAACGGAACTTGAACATCCACGTTTTATTGGTGTACTGCTCATTACTTGAAATTATCATGAAGGTCGGGAAAAAAAATATGTTGAGATTTCAGGAGACTGTAGTATTTTGGCAGCCTAACAACGCCTTTCATTGAATGTGTCTTTCGTCAGTCTCTGCTTAGGTCTACATCCAGAGGAAACAAAAAATAAAAATAGAATCTAGAACTACTTTACTGTTTCAAGTTTCAAGAAGCTAGCACAAACCGTGTTTGATATAGAGTTCGAACTACATTTGTCAAAATAGGAGAAAACAGAGTGAAACCTAAAAATTCAAACTGTTACTCCAAAAGAATGCTTCAATCTAGGAGAACTAAACTTTGGCATCCAAGTGGGATTCGTGTACTGATCATTACTTGAAATTATCATGAAGATTGGATGAAAAAATATATGTTGAGATTTCAGGAGACTCTAGTCTGTCGGAAGTTTGGCAACCCCTTTCAGTATAAGTGTTATTCGCCAGTCCCAGCTTTAGGATACAAGAGCAAACAAACCTTAGAGATAGAACGTAGAACTACTTTACTGTGTCAAGTTTCAAGAAGCTAGCACAAACCGTGTTTGATTTAGAGTTCTAACTGCATCTGTCAATATAGGAGAAAACAGAGAGAAACCTATAATTTCTAACTGTTCCTGCAAACGAATGCTACAACCTAGAAGAACAAAACTTGGGCATCCACGTTTGATTGGTGTACTGATCAATACTTGAAAAAATCATGAAGATTGGATGAAAAAATATATGTTGAGATTTCAGTAGACCGTAGTTTTTTGGAAGTTTAACAACGCCTTTCATTGAAAGTGTTATTCGCCAGTCTCTGCTTAAGGCTACATGAAGAGGAAACAAACCTTAGAGATAGAATGTAGAACTACTTTATTGTGTCAAGTTTCAAGAAGCTAGCACAAACCATGTTTGATTTAGAGTTCGAACTGCATCTGTCAATATAGGAGAAAACAGAGTGAAAACTAAAAATTCAAACTGTTACTGCAAACGAATGCTTCAACCTAACACAACGAAACTTGAACATCCACGTATTATTGGTGTACTGCTCATTACTTGAAATTATCATGAAGGTTGGAAAAAAAATATGTTGAGATTTCAGGAGACTGTAATATTTTGGCAGCCTAACAACACCGTTCATTGAATGTGTCTTTTGTCAGTCTCTTCTTAGGTCTACATCCAGAGGAAACAAAAAATAAAAATAGAATGTAGAACTACTTTACTCTTTCAAGTTTCAAGAAGCAAGCACACACCCTGTTTGATTTAGAGTTCGAACTACATTTGTCAATATAGGAGAAAACAGAGTGAAACCTAAAAATTCCAACTGTTACTTTAAAAGAATGCTTCAATCGAGAAGAACTAAACATTGGCCCAAGTGGGATTGGTGTACTGATCATTACTTGAAAGTATCATGAAGATTGGATGAAAAAATATATGTTGAGATTTCAGGAGACTCTAGTGTGTTGGAAGTTTGGCAACCCCTTTCAGTATAAGTGTTATTCGCCAGACCCAGCTTTAGGATACAAGAGGAAACAAACCTTAGAGATAGAACGTAGAACTACTTTACTGTGTCAAGTTTCAAGAAGCTAGCACAAACCATGTTTGATTTAGAGTTCGAACTGCATCTGTCAATATAGGAGAAAACAGAGTGAAAACTAAAAATTCAAACTGTTACTGCAAACGAATGCTTCAATCTAGGAGAACGGAACTTGAACATCCACGTTTTATTGGTGTACTGCTCATTACTTGAAATTATCATGAAGGTCAGAAAAAAAAATATGTTGAGATTTCAGGAGACTGTAGTATTTTGGCAGCCTAACAACGCCTTTCATTGAATGTGTCTTTCGTCAGTCTCTGCTTAGGTCTACATCCAGAGGAAACAAAAAATAAAAATAGAATCTAGAACTACTTTACTGTTTCAAGTTTCAAGAAGCTAGCACAAACCGTGTTTGATTTAGAGTTCGAACTACATTTGTCAAAATAGGAGAAAACAGAGTGAAACCTAAAAATTCAAACTGTTACTCCAAAAGAATGCTTCAATCTAGGAGAACTAAACTTTGGCATCCAAGTGGGATTCGTGTACTGATCATTACTTGAAATTATCATGAAGATTGGATGAAAAAATATATGTTGAGATTTCAGGAGACTCTAGTCTGTCGGAAGTTTGGCAACCCCTTTCAGTATAAGTGTTATTCGCCAGTCCCAGCTTTAGGATACAAGAGCAAACAAACCTTAAAGATAGAACGTAGAACTACTTTACTGTGTCAAGTTTCAAGAAGCTAGCACAAACCGTGTTTGATTTAGAGTTCTAACTGCATCTGTCAATATAGGAGAAAACAGAGAGAAACCTATAATTTCTAACTGTTCCTGCAAACGAATGCTACAACCTAGAAGAACAAAACTTGGGCATCCACGTTTGATTGGTGTACTGATCAATACTTGAAAGAATCATGAAGATTGGATGAAAAAATATATGTTGAGATTTCAGTAGACCGTAGTTTTTTGGAAGTTTAACAACGCCTTTCATTGAAAGTGTTATTCGCCAGTCTCTGCTTAAGGCTACATCAAGAGGAAACAAACCTTAGAGATAGAATGTAGAACTACTTTATTGTGTCAAGTTTCAAGAAGCTAGCACAAACCATGTTTGATTTAGAGTTCGAACTGCATCTGTCAATATAGGAGAAAACAGAGTGAAAACTAAAAATTCAAACTGTTACTGCAAACGAATGCTTCAACCTAACACAACGAAACTTGAACATCCACGTATTATTGGTGTACTGCTCATTACTTGAAATTATCATGAAGGTTGGAAAAAAAATATGTTGAGATTTCAGGAGACTGTAATATTTTGGCAGCCTAACAACACCTTTCATTGAATGTGTCTTTTGTCAGTCTCTTCTTAGGTCTACATCCAGAGGAAACAAAAAATAAAAATAGAATGTAGAACTACTTTACTGTTTCAAGTTTCAAGAAGCAAGCACACACCCTGTTTGATTTAGAGTTCGAACTACATTTGTCAATATAGGAGAAAACAGAGTGAAACCTAAAAATTCCAACTGTTACTTTAAAAGAATGCTTCAATCGAGAAGAACTAAACATTGGCCCAAGTGGGATTGGTGTACTGATCATTACTTGAAAGTATCATGAAGATTGGATGAAAAAATATATTTTGAGATTTCAGGAGACTCTAGTGTGTTGGAAGTTTGGCAACCCCTTTCAGTATTGTTATTCGCCAGACCCAGCTTTAGGATACAAGAGGAAACAAACCTTAGAGATAGAACGTAGAACTACTTTATTGTGTCAAGTTTCAAGAAGCTAGCACAAACCATGTTTGATTTAGAGTTCGAACTGCATCTGTCAATATAGGAGAAAACAGAGTGAAAACTAAAAATTCAAACTGTTACTGCAAACGAATGCTTCAATCTAGGAGAACGGAACTTGAACATCCACGTTTTATTGGTGTACTGCTCATTACTTGAAATTATCATGAAGGTCAGGAAAAAAAATATGTTGAGATTTCAGGAGACTGTAGTATTTTGGCAGCCTAACAACGCCTTTCATTGAATGTGTCTTTCGTCAGTCTCTGCTTAGGTCTACATCCAGAGGAAACAAAAAATAAAAATAGAATCTAGAACTACTTTACTGTTTCAAGTTTCAAGAAGCTAGCACAAACCGTGTTTGATTTAGAGTTCGAACTACATTTGTCAAAATAGGAGAAAACAGAGTGAAACCTAAAAATTCAAACTGTTACTCCAAAAGAATGCTTCAATCTAGGAGAACTAAACTTTGGCATCCAAGTGGGATTCGTGTACTGATCATTACTTGAAAGTATCATGAAGATTGGATGAAAAAATATATGTTGAGATTTCAGGAGACTCTAGTCTGTCGGAAGTTTGGCAACCCCTTTCAGTATAAGTGTTATTCGCCAGTCCCAGCTTTACGATACAAGAGCAAACAAACCTTAGAGATAGAACGTAGAACTACTTTACTGTGTCAAGTTTCAAGAAGCTAGCACAAACCGTGTTTGATTTAGAGTTCTAACTGCATCTGTCAATATAGCAGAAAACAGAGTGAAACCTATAATTTCTAACTGTTCCTGCAAACGAATGCTACAACCTATAAGAACAAAACTTGGGCATCCACGTTTGATTGGTGTACTGATCAATACTTGAAAG
This sequence comes from Callospermophilus lateralis, assembly GCF_048772815.1. Classification (NCBI taxonomy): domain Eukaryota; kingdom Metazoa; phylum Chordata; class Mammalia; order Rodentia; family Sciuridae; genus Callospermophilus; species Callospermophilus lateralis. The sequence continues at coordinate 27,389 of NW_027515429.1, forward strand.
AATCATGAAGATTGGATGAAAATATATATGTTGAGATTTCAGGAGACCGTAGTTTTCTGGAAGCTTAACAACGCCTTTCATTGAAAGTGTTATTCGTCAGTCTCTGCTTAAGGCTACATCAAGAGGAAACAAACCTTAGAGATAGAACGTAGAACTACTTTATTGTGTCAAGTTTCAAGAAGCTAGCACAAACCATGTTTGATTTAGAGTTCGAACTGCATCTGTCAATATAGGAGAAAACAGAGTGAAAACTAAAAATTCAAATTGTTACTGCAAACGAATGCTTCAACCTTGGAGAACGAAACTTGAACATCCACGTTTTATTGGTGTACAGCTCATTACTTGAAATTATAATGAAGGTGGCAAAAAATATGTTGAGATTTCAGGAGACTGTAGTATTTTGGCAGCCTAACAACGCCTTTCATTGAATGTGTCTTTCGTCAGTCTCTGCTTAGGTCTACATCCACAGGAAACAAAAAATAAAAATAGAATGTAGAACGACTTTACTGTTTCAAGTTTCAAGAAGCTAGCACAAACCGTGTTTGATTTAGAGTTCGAACTACATTTGTCAAAATAGTAGAAAACAGAGTGAAACCTAAAAATTCAAACTGTTACTCCAAAAGAATGCTTCAATCTAGGAGAACTAAACTTTGGCATCCAAGTGGGATTGGTGTTCTGATAATTACTTGAAAGTATCATGAAGATTGGATGAAAAAATATATGTTGAGATTTCAGGAGACTCTAGTGTGTTGGAAGTTTGGCAACCCCTTTCAGTATAAGTGTTATCCGCCAGTCCCAGCTTTAGGATACAAGAGGAAACAAACCTTAGAGATAGAAGGTAGAACTACTTTATTGTGTCAAGTTTCAAGAAGCTAGCACAAACCGTGTTTGATTTAGAGTTCTAACTGCATCTGTCAATTAGGAGAAAACAGAGTGAAACCTATAATTTCTAACTGTTCCTGCAAACGAATGCTACAACCTAGAAGAACAAAACTTGGGCATCCACGTTTGATTGGTGTACTGATCAATACTTGAAAGAATCATGAAGATTGGATGAAGAAATACATGTTGAGATTACAGGAGACGGTAGTTTCTTGGAAGCTTAACAACGCCTTTCATTGAAAGTGTTATTCGCCAGTCTCTGCTTAAGGCTACATCAAGAGGAAACAAACCTTAGAGATAGAACGTAGAACTACTTTATTGTTTCAAGTTTCAAGAAGCTAGCACAAACCATGTTTGATTTAGAGTTCGAACTGCATCTGTCAATATAGGAGAAAACAGAGTGAAAACTAAAAATTCAAACTGTTACTGCAATCGAATGCTTCAACCTATGAGAACGAAACTTGAACATCCACGTTTTATTGGTGTACGGCTCATTACTTGAAATTATCATGAATGTCGGAAAAAAAAAATATGTTGAGATTTCAGGAGACTGTAGTATTTTGGCAGCCTAACAACGCATTTTATTGAATGAGTCTTTCGTCAGTCTCTGCGTAGGTCTACATCCAGAGGAAACAAAAAATAAAAATAGAATGTAGAACTACTTTACTGTTTCAAGTTTCAAGAAGCTAGCACAAACCGTGTTTGATTTAGAGTTCGAACTACATTTGTCAATATAGGAGAAAACAGAGTGAAACCTAAAAATTCAAACTGTTACTCGAAAAGAATGCTTCAATCTAGGAGAACTAAACTTTGGTATCCAAGTGGGATTGGTGTACTGATCATTACTTGAAAGTATCATGAAGATTGGATGAAAAAATATATGTTGAGATTTCAGGAGACTCTAGTGTGTTGGAAGTTTGGCAAACCCTTTCAGTATAAGTGTTATTCGCTAGTCCCAGCTTTAGGATACAAGAGGAAACAAACCTTAGAGATAGAACGTAGAACTACTTTATTGTGTCAAGTTTCAAGAAGCTAGCACAAACCATGTTTGATTTAGAGTTCGAACTGCATCTGTCAAGATAGGAGAAAACAGAGTGAAAACTAAAAATTCAAACTGTTACTGCAAACGAATGCTTCAAGCTAGGGGAACGAAACTTGAACATCCACGTTATATTGGTGTACTGCTGATTACATGAAATTATCATGAAGGTTGGAAAAAATAATATGTTGAGATTTCAGGAGACTGTAGCATTTTGGCAGCCTAACAACGCCTTTCATTGAATGTGTCTTTCGTCAGTCTCTGCTTAGGTCTACATCCAGAGGAAACAAAAAATAAAAATAGAGTGTAAAACTACTTTACTGTTTCAAGTTTCAAGAAGCTAGCACAAACCGTGTTTGATTTAGAGTTCGAACTACATTTGTCAATTTAGGAGAAAATAGAGTGAAACCTAAAAATTCAAACTGTTACTCCAAAAGAATGCTTCAATCTAGGAGAACTAAACTTTGGCATCCAAGTGGGATTGGTGTACTGATCATTACTTGAAATTATCATGAAGATTGGATGAAAAAATATATGTTGAGATTTCAGGAGACTCTAGTGTGTTGGAAGTTTGGCAACCCCTTTCAGTATAAGTGTTATTCGCCAGTCCCAGCTTTAGGATACAAGAGGAAACAAACCTTAGAGATAGAACGTAGAACTACTTTATTGTGTCAAGTTTCAAGAAGCTAGCACAAACCGTGTTTGATTTACAGTTCTAACTGCATCTGTCAATATAGGAGAAAACAGAGTGAAACCTATAATTTCTAACTGTTCCTGCAAACGAATGCTACAACCTAGAAGAACAAAACTTGGGCATCCACGTTTGATTGGTGTACTGATCAATACTTGAAAGAATCATGAAGATTGGATGAAAAGATATATGTTGAGATTTCAGGAGACGGTAGTTTTTTGGAAGCTTAACAACGCCTTTCATTGAAAGTGTTTTTCGCCAGTCTCTGCTTAAGGCTACATCAAGAGGAAACAAACCTTAGAGATAGAACGTAGAACTACTTTATTGTGTCAAGTTTCAAGAAGCTAGCACAAACCGTGTTTCATTTAGAGTTCTAACTGCATCTGTCAATATAGGAGAAAACAGAGTGAAACCTATAATTTCTAACTGTTCCTGCAAACGAATTCTACAACCTAGAAGAACAAAACTTGGGCATCCACGTTTGATTGGTGTACTGATCAATACTTGAAAGAATCATGAAGATTGGATGAAAAGATATATGTTGAGATTTCAGGAGACGGTAGTTTTTTGGAAGCTTAACAACGCCTTTCATTGAAAGTGTTATTCGCCAGTCTCTGCTTAAGGCTACATCAAGTGGAAACAAACCTTAGAGATAGAACGTAGAACTACTTTATTGTGTCAAGTTTCAAGAAGCTAGCACAAACCATGTTTGATTTAGAGTTAGAACTGCATCTGTCAATATAGGAGAAAACAGAGTGAAAACTAAAAATTCAAACTGTTACTGCAAACGAATGCTTCAACCTAGGAGAACGAAACTTGAACATCCACGTTTTATTGGTGTACCTCTCATTACTTGAAATGATCATGAAGGTCGGAAAAAAAATATGTTGAGATTTCAGGAGACTGTAGTATTTTGGCAGCCTAACAACGCCTTTCATTGAATGTGTCTTTCGTCAGTCTCTGCTTAGGTCTACATCCAGAGGAAACAAAAAATAAAAATAGAATGTAGAACTACTTTACTGTTTCAAGTTTCAAGAAGCTAGCACAAACCGTGTTTGATTTAGAGTTCAAACTACATTTGTCAATATAGGAGAAAACAGAGTGAAACCTAAAAATTCAAACTGTTACTCCAAAAGAATGCTTCAATCTTGGAGAACTAAACTTTGGCATCCAAGTGGGATTGGTATACTGCTCATTACTTGAAAGTATCATGAAGATTGGATGAAAAAATATATGTTGAGATTTCAGGAGACTCTAGTGTGTTGGAAGTTTGGCAACCCCTTTCAGTATAAGTGTTATTCCCCAGTCCCAGCTTTAGGATACAAGAGGAAACAAACCTTAGAGATAGAACGTAGAACTACTTTATTGTGTCAAGTTTCAAGAAGCTAGCACAAACCGTGTTTGATTTAGAGTTCTCACTGCATCTGTCAATATAGGAGAAAACAGAGTGAAACCTATAATTTCTAACTGTTCCTGCAAAGAATGCTACAACCTAGAAGAACAAAACTTGGGCATCCACGTTTGATTGGTGTACTGATCAATACTTGAAAGAATCATGAAGATTGGATGAAAAAATATATGTTGAGATTTCAGGAGACGGTAGTTTTTTGGAAGCTTAACAACGCCTTTCATTGAAAGTGTTATTCGCCAGTCTCTGCTTAAGGCTACACCAAGAGGAAACAAACCTTAGAGATAGAACGTAGAACTACTTTATAGTGTCAAGTTTCAGGAAGCTAGCACAAACCATGTTTGATTTAGAGTTAGAACTGCATCTGTCAATATAGGAGAAAACAGAGTGAAAACTAAAAATTCAAACTGTTACTGCAAACGAATGCTTCAACCTAGGAGAACGAAAATTGAACATCCACGTTTTATTGGTGTACCTCTCATTACTTGAAATGATCATGAAGGTCGGAAAAAAAAATATGTTGAGATTTCAGGAGACTGTAGTATTTTGGCAGCCTAACAACGCCTTTCATTGAATGTGTCTTTCGTCAGTCTCTGCTTAAGTCTACATCCAGAGGAAACAAAAAATAAAAATAGAATGTAGAACTACTTTACTGTTTCAAGTTTCAAGAAGCTAGCACAAACCGTGTTTGATTTAGAGTTCGAACTACATTTGTCAATATAGGAGAAAACAGAGTGAAACCTAAAAATTCAAACTGTTACTCCAAAAGAATGCTCAATCTAGGAGAACTAAACTTTGGCATCCAAGTGGGATTGGTGTACTGATCATTACTTGAAAGTATCATGAAGATTTGATGAAAAAATATATGTTGAGATTTCAGGAGACTCTAGTGTGTTGGAAGTTTGGCAACCCCTTTCAGTATAAGTGTTAGTCGCCAGTCCCAGCTTCAGGATACAAGAGGAAACAAACCTTAGAGATAGAACGTAGAACTACTTTATTGTGTCAAGTTTCAAGAAGCTAGCACAAACCGTGTTTGATTTAGAGTTCTAACTGCATCTGTCAATATAGGAGAAAACAGAGTGAAACCTATAATTTCTAACTGTTCCTGCAAACGAATGCTACAACCTAGAAGAACAAAACTTGGGCATCCACGTTTGATTGGTGTACTGATCAATACTTGAAAGAATCATGAAGATTGGATGAAAAAATATATGTTGAGATTTCAGGAGACGGTAGTTTTTTGGAAGCTTAAAAACGCCTTTCATTGAAAGTGTTATTCGCCAGTCTCTGCTTAAGGCTACATCAAGAGGAAACAAACCTTAGAGATAGAACGTAGAACTACTTTATTGTGTCAAGTTTCAAGAAGCTAGCACAAACCATGTTTGATTTAGAGTTCGAACTGCATCTGTCAATATAGGAGAAAACAGAGTGAAAACTAAAAATTCAAACTGTTACTGCAAACGAATGCTTCAAGCTAGGAGAACGAAACTTGAACATCCACGTTTTATTGGTGTACTGCTCATTACTTGAAATGATCATGAAGGTCGGAAAAAAAAATATGTTGAGATTTCAGGAGACTGTAGTATTTTGGCAGCCTAACAACGCCTTTCATTGAATGTGTCTTTCGTCAGTCTCTGCTTAGGTCTACATCCAGAGGAAACAAAAAATAAAAATAGAATGTAGAACTACTTTACTGTTTCAAGTTTCAAGAAGCTAGCACAAACCATGTTTGATTTAGAGTTCGAACTACATTTGTCAATATAGGAGAAAACAGAGTGAAACCTAAAAATTCAAACTGTTACTCCAAAAGAATGCTTCAATCTAGGAGAACTAAACTTTGGAATCCAAGTGGGATTGGTGTACTGATCATTATTTGAAAGTATCATGAAGATTGGATGAAAACATATATGTTGAGATTTCAGGAGACTCTAGTGTGTTGGAAGTTTGGCAACCCCTTTCAGTACAAGTGTTATTCGCCAGTCCCAGCTTTAGGATACAAGAGGAAACAAACCTTAGAGATAGAACGTAGAACTACTTTAGTGTGTCAAGTTTCAAGAAGCTAGCACAAACCGTTTTTGATATAGAGTTCTAACTGCATCTGTCAATATAGGAGAAAACAGAGAGAAACCTATAATTTCTAACTATTCCTGCAGACGAATGCTACAACCTAGAAGAACAAAACTTGGGCATCCACGTTTGATTGGTGTACTGATCAATACTTGAAAGAATCATGAAGATTCGATGAAAAGATGTATGTTGAGATTTCAGGAGACGGTAGTTTTTTGGAAGCTTAACATCGCCTTTCATTGAAAGTGTTATTCGCCAGTCTCTGCTTAAGGCTACATCAAGAGGAAACAAACCTTAGAGATAGAACGTAGAACTACTTTATTGTGTCAAGTTTCAAGAAGCTAGCACAAACCATGTTTGATTTAGAGTTCGAACTGCATCTGTCAATATAGGAGAAAACAGAGTGAAAACTAAAAATTCAAACTGTTACTGCAAACGAATGCTTCAAGCTAGGAGAACGAATCTTGAACATCCACGTTTTATTGGTGTACTGCTCATTACTTGAAATGATCATGAAGGTCGGAAAAATAAATATGTTGAGATTTCAGGAGACTGTAGTATTTTGGCAGCCTAACAACGCCTTTCATTGTATGTGTCTTTCGTCAGTCTCTGCTTAGGTCTACATCCAGAGGAAACAAAAAATAAAAATAGAATGTAGAACTACTTTACTGTTTCAAGTTTCAAGAAGCTAGCACAAACCGTGTTTGATTTAGAGTTCGAACTACATTGGTCAATATAGGAGAAAACAGAGTGAAACCTAAATATTCAAACTGTTACTCCAAAAGAATGCTTCAATCTAGGAGAACTAAACTTTGGCATCCAAGTGGGATTGGTGTACTGCTCATTACTTGAAAGTATCATGAAGATTGGATGAAAACATATATGTTGAGATTTCAGGAGACTCTAGTGTGTTGGAAGTTTGGCAACCCCTTTCAGTATAAGTGTTATTCGCCAGTCCCAGCTTTAGGATACAAGAGGAAACAAACCTTAGAAATAGAACGTAGAACTACTTTATTTTGTCAAGTTTCAAGAAGCTAGCACAAACCGTGTTTGATTTAGAGTTCTAACTGCATCTGTCAATATAGGAGAAAACAGAGTGAAACCTATAATTTCTAACTGTTCCTGCAAACGAATGCTACAACCTAGAAGAACAAAACTTGGGCATCCACGTTTGATTGGTGTACTGATCAATACTTGAAAGAATCATGAAGATTGGATGAAAAAATATATGTAGAGATTTCAGGAGATGGTAGTTTTTTGGTAGCTTAACAACGCCTTTCATTGAAAGTGTTATTTGCCAGTCTCTGCTTAAGGCTACATCAAGAGGAAACAAACCTTAGAGATAGAACGTAGAACTACTTTATTGTGTCAAGTTTCATGAAGCTAGCACAAACCATGTTTGATTTAGAGTTCGAACTGCATCTGTCAATATAGGAGAAAACAGAGTGAAAACTAAAAATTCAAACTGTTACTGCAAACGAATGCTTCAACCTAGGAGAACTAAACTTGAACATCCACGTTTTATTGGTGTACTGCTGATTACTTGAAATCATCATGAAGGTCGGAAAAAAAATATGTTGAGATTTCAGGAGACTGTAGTATTTTGGCAGCCTAACAACGCCTTTCATTGAAAGTGTCTTTCGTCAGTCTCTGCTTAGGTCTACATCCAGAGGAAACAAAAAATAAAAATAGAATGTAGAACTACTTTACTGTTTCAAGTTTCAAGAAGCTAGCACAAACCGTGTTTGATTTAGAGTTCGAACTACATTTGTCAATATAGGAGAAAACAGAGTGAAACCTAAAAATTCAAACTGTTACTCCAAAAGAATGCTTCAATTTAGGAGAACTAAACTTTGGCATCCAAGTGGGATTGGTGTACTGATCATTACTTGAAAGTATCATGAAGATTGGATGAAAAAATATATGTTGAGATTTCAGGAGACTCTAGTGTGTTGGAAGTTTGGCATCCCCTTTCAGTATAAGTGTTATTCGCCAGTCCCAGCTTTAGGATACAAGACGAAACAAATCTTAGAGATAGAATGTAGAACTACTTTATTGTGTCAAGTTTCAAGAAGCTAGCACAAACCGTGTTTGATTTAGAGTTCTAACTGCATCTGTCAATATAGGAGAAAACAGAGTGAAACCTATAATTTCTAACTGTTCCTGCAAACGAATGCTACAACCTAGAAGAACAAAAATTGGGCATCCACGTTTGATTGGAGTACTGATCAATACTTGAAAGAATCATGAAGATTGGATGAAAAAATATATGTTGAGATTTCAGGAGACGGTAGTTTTTTGGAAGCTTAACAACGCCTTTCATTGAAAGTGTTATTCACCAGTCTCTGCTTAAGGCTACATCAAGAGGAAACAAACCTTAGAGATAGAACGTAGAATTACTTTATTGTGTCAAGTTTCAAGAAGCTAGCACAAACCATGTTTGATTTAGAGTTCGAACTGCATCTGTCAATATAGGAGAAAACAGAGTGAAAACTAAAAATTCAAACTGTTACTGCAAACGAATGCTTCAACCTAGGAGAACTGAACTTGAACATCCACGTTTTATTGGTGTACTGCTGATTACTTGAAATCATCATGAAGGTCGGAAAAAAAATATGTTGAGATTTCAAGAGACAGTATTATTTTGGCAGCCTAACAACGCCTTTCATTGAATGTGTCTTTCGTCAGTCTCTGCTTAGGTCTACATCCAGAGGAAACAAAAAATAAAAATAGAATGTAGAACTACTTTACTGTTTCAAGTTTCAAGAAGCTAGCACAAACCGTGGTTGATTTAGAGTTCGAACTACATTTGTCAATATAGGAGAAAACAGAGTGAAACCTAAAAATTCAAACTGTTACTCAAAAAGAATGCTTCAATCTAGGAGAACTAAACTTTGGCATCCAAGTAGGATTGGTGTACTGATCATTACTTGAAAGTATCATGAAGATTGGGTGAAAAAATATATGTTGAGATTTCAGGAGACTCTAGTGTGTTGGAAGTTTGGCATCCCCTTTCAGTATAAGTGTTATTCGCCAGTCCCAGCTTTAGGATACAAGAGGAAACAAATCTTAGAGATAGAATGTAGAACTACTTTATTGTGTCAAGTTTCAAGAAGCTAGCACAAACCGTGTTTGATTTAGAGTTCTAACTGCATCTGTCAATATAGGAGAAAACAGAGTGAAACCTATAATTTCTAACTGTTCCTGCAAACGAATGCTACAACCTAGAAGAACAAAACTTGGGCATCCAAGTTTGATTGGTGTACTGATCAATACTTGAAAGAATCATGTGATTGGTTGAAAAGATATATTTTGAGATTTCAGGAGACGGTAGTTTTTTGGAAGCTTAACAACGCCTTTCATTGAAAGTGTTATCCGCCAGTCTCTGCTTAAGGCTACATCAAGAGGAAACAAACCTTAGAGATAGAAGGTAGAACTACTTTATTGTGTCAAGTTTCAAGAAGCTAGCACAAACCATGTTTGATTTAGAGTTCAAACTGCATCTGTCAATATAGGAGAAAACAGAGTGAAACCTAAAAATTCAAACTGTTACTCCAAAAGAATGCTTCAATCTAGGAGAACTAAACTTTGGCATCCAAGTGGGATTGGTGTACTGATCATTACTTGAAAGTATCATGAAGATTGGATGAAAAAATATATGTTGAGATTTCAGGAGACTCTAGTGTGTTGGAAGTTTGGCAACCCCTTTCAGTATAAGTGTTATTCGCCAGTCCCAGCTTTAGGATACAAGAGGAAACAAACCTTAGAGATAGAACGTAGAACTACTTTATTGTGTCAAGTTTCAAGAAGCTAGCACAAACCGTGTTTGATTTAGAGTTCTAACTGCATCTGTCAATATAGGAGAAAACAGAGTGAAACCTATAATTTCTAACTGTTCCTGCAAACGAATGCTACAACCTAGAAGAACAAAACTTGGGCATCCACGTTTGATTGGTGTACTGATCAATACTTGAAAGAGTCATGAAAATTGGATGAAAAGATATATGTTGAGATTTCAGGAGACGGTAGTTTTTTGGAAGCTTAACAACGCCTTTCATTGAAAGTGTTATTCGCCAGTCTCTGCTTAAGGCTACATCAAAAGGAAACAAACCTTAGAGATAGAAGGTAGAACTACTTTATTGTGTCAAGTTTCAAGAAGCTAGCACAAACCATGTTTGTTTTAGAGTTCGAACTGCTTCTGTCAATATAGGAGAAAACAGAGTGAAAACTAAAAATTCAAACTGTTACTGCAAACGAATGCTTCAAGCTAGGAGAACGAAACTTGAACATCCACGTTTTATTGGTGTACTGCTCATTACTTGAAATGATCATGAAGGTCGGAAAAAAAAATATGTTGAGATTTCAGGAGACTGTAGTATTTTGGCAGCCTAACAACGCCTTTCATTGAATGTGTCTTTCGTCAGTCTCTGCTTAGGTCTACATCCAGAGGAAACAAAAAATAAAAATAGAATGTAGAACTACTTAACTGTTTCAAGTTTCAAGAAGCTAGCACAAACCGTGTTTGATTTAGAGTTCGAACTACATTTGTCAATATAGGAGTAAACAGAGTGAAACCTAAATATTCAAACTGTTACTCCAAAAGAATGCTTCAATCTAGCAGAACTAAACTTTGGCATCCAAGTGGGATTGGTGTACTGATCATTACTTGAAAGTATCATGAAGATTGGATGAAAAAATATATGTTGAGATATCAGGAGACTCTAGTGTGTTGGAAGTTTGGCAACCCCTTTCATTATAAGTGTTATTCGCCAGTCCCAGCTTTAGGATACAAGAGGAAACAAACCTTAGAGATAGAACGTAGAACTACATTATTGTGTCAAGTTTCAAGAAGCTAGCACAAACCGTGTTTGATTTAGAGTTCTAACTGCATCTGTCAATATAGGAGAAAACAGAGTGAAACCTATAATTTGTAACTGTTCCTGCAAACGAATGCTACAACCTAGATGAACAAAACTTGGGCATCCACGTTTGATTGGTGTACTGATCAATACTTGAAAGAATCATGTGATTGGATGAAAAGTTATATGTTGAGATTTCAGGAGACGGTAGTTTTTCGGAAGCTTAACAACGCCTTTCATTGAAAGTGTTATTCGCCAGTCTCTGCTTAAGGCTACATCAAGAGGAAACAAACCTTAGAGATAGAACGTAGAACTACTTTATCCTGACAAGTTTCAAGAAGCTAGCACAAACCATGTTAGATTTAGAGTTCGAACTCCATCTGTCAATATAGGAGAAAACAGAGTGAAAACTAAAAATTCAAACTGTTACTGTAAACGAATGCTTCAAGCTAGGAGAACGAAACTTGAACATCCACGTTTTATTGGTGTACTGCTGATTACATGAAATTATCATGAAGGTCGGAAATAAAAATATGTTGAGATTTCAGGAGACTGTAGTATTTTGGCAGCCTAACAACGCCTTTCATTGAATGTGTCTTTCGTCAGTCTCTGCTTAGGTCTACATCCAGAGGAAACAAAAAATAAAAATAGAATGTAGAACTACTTTACTATTTCAAGTTTCAAGAAGCTAGCACAAACCGTGTTTGATTTAGAGTTCGAACTACATTTGTCAATATAGGAGAAAACAGAGTGAAACCTAAAAATTCAAACTGTTACTCCAAAAGAATGCTTCAATCTAGGAGAACTAAACTTTGGCATCCAAGTGGGATTGGTGTACTGATCATTACTTGAAAGTATCATGAAGATTGGATGAAAAAAAATATGTTGAGATTTCAGGAGACTCTAGTGTGTTGGGAGTTTGGCAACCCCTTTCAGTATAAGTGTTATTCGCCAGTCCCAGCTTTAGGATACAAGAGGAAAGAAACCTTAGAGATAGAACGTAGAACTACTTTATTGTGTCAAGTTTCAAGAAGCTAGCACAAACCGTGTTTGATTTAGAGTTCTAACTGCATCTGTCAATATAGGAGAAAACAGAGTGAAACCTATAATTTCTAACTGTTCCTGCAAACGAATGCTACAACCTAGAAGAACAAAACTTGGGCATCCACGTTTGATTGGTGTACTGATCAATACTTGAAAGAATCATGAAGATTGGATGAAAATATATATGTTGAGATTTCAGGAGACGGTAGTTTTTTGGAAGCTTAACAACGCCTTTCATTGAAAGTGTTATTTGCCAGTGTCTGCTTAAGGCTACATCAAGAGGAAACAAACCTTAGAGATAGAACGTAGAACTACTTTATCGTGTCAAGTTTCAAGAAGCTAGCACAAACCATGTTTGATTTAGAGTTCGAACTGCATCTGTCAATATAGGAGAAAACAGAGTGAAAACTAAAAATTCAAACTGTTACTGCAAACGAATGCTTCAACCTAGGAGAACTGAACTTGAACATCCACGTTTTATTGGTGTACTGCTGATTACTTGAAATCATCATGAAGGTCGGAAAAAAAATATGTTGAGATTTCAAGAGACAGTATTATTTTGGCAGCCTAACAACGCCTTTCATTGAATGTGTCTTTCGTCAGTCTCTGCTTAGGTCTACATCCAGAGGAAACAAAAAATAAAAATAGAATGTAGAACTACTTTACTGTTTCAAGTTTCAAGAAGCTAGCACAAACCGTGGTTGATTTAGAGTTCGAACTACATTTGTCAATATAGGAGAAAACAGAGTGAAACCTAAAAATTCAAACTGTTACTCAAAAAGAATGCTTCAATCTAGGAGAACTAAACTTTGGCATCCAAGTGGGATTGGTGTACTGATCATTACTTGAAAGTATCATGAAGATTGGATGAAAAAATATATGTTGAGATTTCAGGAGACTCTAGTGTGTTGGAAGTTTGGCATCCCCTTTCAGTATAAGTGTTATTCGCCAGTCCCAGCTTTAGGATACAAGAGGAAACAAATCTTAGAGATAGAATGTAGAACTACTTTATTGTGTCAAGTTTCAAGAAGCTAGCACAAACCGTGTTTGATTTAGAGTTCTAACTGCATCTGTCAATATAGGAGAAAACAGAGTGAAACCTATAATTTCTAAGTGTTCCTGCAAACGAATGCTACAACCTAGAAGAACAAAACTTGGGCATCCAAGTTTGATTGGTGTACTGATCAATACTTGAAAGAATCATGTGATTGGATGAAAAGATATATGTTGAGATTTCAGGAGACGGTAGTTTTTTGGAAGCTTAACAACGCCTTTCATTGAAAGTGTTATCCGCCAGTCTCTGCTTAAGGCTACATCAAGAGGAAACAAACCTTAGAGATAGAAGGTAGAACTACTTTATTGTGTCAAGTTTCAAGAAGCTAGCACAAACCATGCTTGATTTAGAGTTCAAACTGCATCTGTCAATATAGGAGAAAACAGAGTGAAACCTAAAAATTCAAACTGTTACTCCAAAAGAATGCTTCAATCTAGGAGAACTAAACTTTGGCATCCAAGTGGGATTGGTGTACTGATCATTACTTGAAAGTATCATGAAGATTGGATGAAAAAATATATGTTGAGATTTCAGGAGACTCTAGTGTGTTGGAAGTTTGGCAACCCCTTTCAGTATAAGTGTTAGTCGCCAGTCCCAGCTTTAGGATACAAGAGGAAACAAACCTTAGAGATAGACCGTAGAACTACTTTATTGTGTCAAGTTTCAAGAAGCTAGCACAAACCGTGTTTGATTTAGAGTTCTAACTGCATCTGTCAATATAGGAGAAAACAGAGTGAAACCTATAATTTCTAACTGTTCCTGCAAACGAATGCTACAACCTAGAAGAACAAAACTTGGGCATCCACGTTTGATTGGTGTACTGATCAATACTTGAAAGAGTCATGAAAATTGGATGAAAAGATATATGTTGAGATTTCAGGAGACGGTAGTTTTTTGGAAGCTTAACAACGCCTTTCATTGAAAGTGTTATTCGCCAGTCTCTGCTTAAGGCTACATCAAAAGGAAACAAACCTTAGAGATAGAAGGTAGAACTACTTTATTGTGTCAAGTTTCAAGAAGCTAGCACAAACCATGTTTGTTTTAGAGTTCGAACTGCTTCTGTCAATATAGGAGAAAACAGAGTGAAAACTAAAAATTCAAACTGTTACTGCAAACGAATGCTTCAAGCTAGGAGAACGAAACTTGAACATCCACGTTTTATTGGTGTACTGCTCATTACTTGAAATGATCATGAAGGTCGGAAAAAAAAATATGTTGAGATTTCAGGAGACTGTAGTATTTTGGCAGCCTAACAACGCCTTTCATTGAATGTGTCTTTCGTCAGTCTCTGCTTAGGTCTACATCCAGAGGAAACAAAAAATAAAAATAGAATGTAGAACTACTTAACTGTTTCAAGTTTCAAGAAGCTAGCACAAACCGTGTTTGATTTAGAGTTCGAACTACATTTGTCAATATAGGAGTAAACAGAGTGAAACCTAAATATTCAAACTGTTACTCCAAAAGAATGCTTCAATCTAGGAGAACTAAACTTTGGCATCCAAGTGGGATTGGTGTACTGATCATTACTTGAAAGTATCATGAAGATTGGATGAAAAAATATATGTTGAGATATCAGGAGACTCTAGTGTGTTGGAAGTTTGGCAACCCCTTTCATTATAAGTGTTATTCGCCAGTCCCAGCTTTAGGATACAAGAGGAAACAAACCTTAGAGATAGAACGTAGAACTACATTATTGTGTCAAGTTTCAAGAAGCTAGCACAAACCGTGTTTGATTTAGAGTTCTAACTGCATCTGTCAATATAGGAGAAAACAGAGTGAAACCTATAATTTGTAACTGTTCCTGCAAACGAATGCTACAACCTAGATGAACAAAACTTGGGCATCCACGTTTGATTGGTGTACTGATCAATACTTGAAAGAATCATGTGATTGGATGAAAAGTTATATGTTGAGATTTCAGGAGACGGTAGTTTTTCGGAAGCTTAACAATGCCTTTCATTGAAAGTGTTATTCGCCAGTCTCTGCTTAAGGCTACATCAAGAGGAAACAAACCTTAGAGATAGAACGTAGAACTACTTTATCGTGACAAGTTTCAAGAAGCTAGCACAAACCATGTTAGATTTAGAGTTCGAACTCCATCTGTCAATATAGGAGAAAACAGAGTGAAAACTAAAAATTCAAACTGTTACTGTAAACGAATGCTTCAAGCTAGGAGAACGAAACTTGAACATCCACGTTTTATTGGTGTACTGCTGATTACATGAAATTATCATGAAGGTCGGAAATAAAAATATGTTGAGATTTCAGGAGACTGTAGTATTTTGGCAGCCTAACAACGCCTTTCATTGAATGTGTCTTTCGTCAGTCTCTGCTTAGGTCTACATCCAGAGGAAACAAAAAATAAAAATAGAATATAGAACTACTTTACTGTTTCAAGTTTCAAGAAGCTAGCACAAACCGTGGTTGATTTAGAGTTCGAACTACATTTGTCAATATAGGAGAAAACAGAGTGAAACCTAAAAATTCAAACTGTTACTCAAAAAGAATGCTTCAATCTAGGAGAACTAAACTTTGGCATCCAAGTGGGATTGGTGTACTGATCATTACTTGAAAGTATCATGAAGATTGGATGAAAAAATATATGTTGAGATTTCAGGAGACTCTAGTGTGTTGGAAGTTTGGCATCCCCTTTCAGTATAAGTGTTATTCGCCAGTCCAAGCTTTAGGATACAAGAGGAAACAAATCTTAGAGATAGAATGTAGAACTACTTTATTGTGTCAAGTTTCAAGAAGCTAGCACAAACCGTGTTTGATTTAGAGTTCTAACTGCATCTGTCAATATAGGAGAAAACAGAGTGAAACCTATAATTTCTAAGTGTTCCTGCAAACGAATGCTACAACCTAGAAGAACAAAACTTGGGCATCCAAGTTTGATTGGTGTACTGATCAATACTTGAAAGAATCATGTGATTGGATGAAAAGATATATGTTGAGATTTCAGGAGACGGTAGTTTTTTGGAAGCTTAACAACGCCTTTCATTGAAAGTGTTATCCGCCAGTCTCTGCTTAAGGCTACATCAAGAGGAAACAAACCTTAGAGATAGAAGGTAGAACTACTTTATTGTGTGAAGTTTCAAGAAGCTAGCACAAACCATGTTTGATTTAGAGTTCAAACTGCATCTGTCAATATAGGAGAAAACAGAGTGAAACCTAAAAATTCAAACTGTTACTACAAAAGAATGCTTCAATCTAGGAGAACTAAACTTTGGCATCCAAGTGGGATTGGTGTACTGATCATTACTTGAAAGTATCATGAAGATTGGATGAAAAAATATATGTTGAGATTTCAGGAGACTCTAGTGTGTTGGAAGTTTGGCAACCCCTTTCAGTATAAGTGTTAGTCGCCAGTCCCAGCTTTAGGATACAAGAGGAAACAAACCTTAGAGATAGAACGTAGAACTACTTTATTGTGTCAAGTTTCAAGAAGCTAGCACAAACCGTGTTTGATTTAGAGTTCTAACTGCATCTGTCAATATAGGAGAAAACAGAGTGAAACCTATAATTTCTAACTGTTCCTGCAAACGAATGCTACAACCTAGAAGAACAAAACTTGGGCATCCACGTTTGATTGGTGTACTGATCAATACTTGAAAGAGTCATGAAAATTGGATGAAAAGATATATGTTGAATTTCAGGAGACGATAGTTTTTTGGAAGCTTAACAACGCCTTTCATTATAAGTGTTATTCGCCAGTCTCTGCTTAAGGCTACATCAAAAGGAAACAAACCTTAGAGATAGAAGGTAGAACTACTTTATTGTGTCAAGTTTCAAGAAGCTAGCACAAACCATGTTTGTTTTAGAGTTCGAACTGCTTCTGTCAATATAGGAGAAAACAGAGTGAAAACTAAAAATTCAAACTGTTACTGCAAACGAATGCTTCAAGCTAGGAGAACGAAACTTGAACATCCACGTTTTATTGGTGTACTGCTCATTACTTGAAATGATCATGAAGGTCGGAAAAAAAATATGTTGAGATTTCAGGAGACTGTAGTATTTTGGCAGCCTAACAACGCCTTTCATTGAATGTGTCTTTCGTCAGTCTCTGCTTAGGTCTACATCCAGAGGAAACAAAAAATAAAAATAGAATGTAGAACTACTTAACTGTTTCAAGTTTCAAGAAGCTAGCACAAACCGTGTTTGATTTAGAGTTCGAACTACATTTGTCAATATAGGAGTAAACAGAGTGAAACCTAAATATTCAAACTGTTACTCCAAAAGAATGCTTCAATCTAGGAGAACTAAACTTTGGCATCCAAGTGGGATTGGTGTACTGATCATTACT
The DNA here is from genome assembly GCF_048772815.1 of Callospermophilus lateralis. Lineage (NCBI taxonomy): Eukaryota > Metazoa > Chordata > Mammalia > Rodentia > Sciuridae > Callospermophilus > Callospermophilus lateralis. Next base: position 44,736 of record NW_027515429.1, read on the forward strand.
TGAAAGTATCATGAAGATTGGATGAAAAAATATATGTTGAGATATCAGGAGACTCTAGTGTGTTGGAAGTTTGGCAACCCCTTTCATTATAAGTGTTATTCGCCAGTCCCAGCTTTAGGATACAAGAGGAAACAAACCTTAGAGATAGAACGTAGAACTACATTATTGTGTCAAGTTTCAAGAAGCTAGCACAAACCGTGTTTGATTTTAGAGTTCTAACTGCATCTGTCATTATAGGAGAAAACAGAGTGAAATCTATAATTTGTAACTGTTCCTGCAAACGAATGCTACAACCTAGATGAACAAAACTTGGGCATCCACGTTTGATTGGTGTACTGATCAATACTTGAAAGAATCATGTGATTGGATGAAAAGTTATATGTTGAGATTTCTGGAGACGGTAGTTTTTCGGAAGCTTAACAATGCCTTTCATTGAAAGTGTTATTCGCCAGTCTCTGCTTAAGGCTACATCAAGAGGAAACAAACCTTAGAGATAGAACGTAGAACTACTTTATTGTGACAAGTTTCAAGAAGCTAGCACAAACCATGTTAGATTTAGAGTTCGAACTCCATCTGTCAATATAGGAGAAAACAGAGTGAAAACTAAAAATTCAAACTGTTACTGTAAACTAATGCTTCAAGCTAGGAGAACGAAACTTGAACATCCATGTTTTATTGGTGTACTGCTGATTACATGAAATTATCATGAAGGTCGGAAATAAAAATATGTTGAGATTTCAGGAGACTGTTCTATTTTGGCAGCCTAACAACGCCTTTCATTGAATGTGTCTTTCGTCAGTCTCTGCTTAGGTCTACATCCAGAGGAAACAAAAAATAAAAATAGAATGTAGAACTACTTAACTGTTTCAAGTTTCAAGAAGCTAGAACAAACCGTGTTTGATTTAGAGTTCGAACTACATTTGTCAATATAGGAGAAAACAGAGTGAAACCTAAAAATTCAAACTGTTACTCCAAAAGAATGCTTCAATCTAGGAGAACTAAACTTTGGCATCCAAGTGGGATTGGTGTACTGATCATTACTTGAAAGTATCATGAAGATTGGATGAAAAAAAATATGTTGAGATTTCAGGAGACTCTAGTGTGTTGGAAGTTTGGCAACCCCTTTCAGTATAAGTGTTAGTCGCCAGTCCCAGCTTTAGGATACAAGAGGAAAGAAACCTTAGAGATAGAACGTAGAACTACTTTATTGTGTCAAGTTTCAAGAAGCTAGCACAAACCGTGTTTGATTTAGAGTTCTAACTGCATCTGTCAATATAGGAGAAAACAGAGTGAAACCTATAATTTCTAACTGTTCCTGCAAACGAATGCTACAATCTAGAAGAACAAAACTTGGGCATCCAAGTTTGATTGGTGTACTGATCAATACTTGAAAGAATCATGAAGATTGGATGAAAAGATATATGTTGAGATTTCAGGAGACGGTAGTTTTTTGGAAGCTTAACAACGCCTTTCATTGATAGTGTTATTCGCCAGTCTCTGCTTAAGGCTACATCAAGAGGAAACAAACCTTAGAGATAGAACGTAGAACTACTTTACTGTGTCAAGTTTCATGAAGCTAGCACAAACCATGTTTGATTTAGAGTTCGAACTGCATCTGTCAATATAGGAGAAAACAGAGTGAAAACTAAAAATTCAAACTGTTACTGCAAACGAATGCTTCAAGCTAGGAGAACGAAACTTGAACATCCACGTTTTATTGGTGTACTGCTCATTACTTGAAATTATCATCAACGTCGGAAAAAAAAATATGTTGAGATTTTAGGAGACTGTGGTATTTTGGCAGCCTAACAACGCCTTTCATTGAATGTGTCTTTCGTGAGTCTCTGCTTAGGTCTACATCCAGAGGAAACAAAAAATAAAAATAGAATGTAGAACTACTTTACTGTTTCAAGTTTCAAGAAGCTAGCACAAACCGTGTTTGATTTAGAGTTCGAACTACATTTGTCAATATAGGAGAAAACAGAGTGAAACCTAAAAATTCAAACTGTTACTCCAAATGAATGCTTCAATCCAGCAGAACTATCCTTTGGCATCCAAATGGGATTGGTGTACTGATCATTACTTGAAAGTATCATGAAGATTGGATGAAAAAATATATGTTGAGATTTCAGGAGACTCTAGTGTGTTGGAAGTTTGGCAACCCCTTTCAGTATAAGTGTTAGTCGCCAGTCCCAGCTTTAGGATACAAGAGGTAACAAACCTTAGAGATAGAACGTAGAACTACTTTATTGTGTCAAGTTTCAAGAAGCTAGCACAAACCGTGTTTGATTTAGAGTTCTAACTGCATCTGTCAATATAGGAGAAAACAGAGTGAAACCTATAATTTCTAACTGTTCCTGCAAACGAATGCTACAACCTAGAAGAACAAAACTTGGGCATCCACGTTTGATTGGTGTACTGATCAATACTTGAAAGAATCATGAAGATTGGATGAAAATATATATGTTGAGATTTCAGGAGACGGTAGTTTTTTGGAAGCTTAACAACGCCTTTCATTGAAAGTGTTATTTGCCAGTGTCTGCTTAAGGCTACATCAAGAGGAAACAAACCTTAGAGATAGAACGTAGAACTACTTTATCGTGTCAAGTTTCAAGAAGCTAGCACAAACCATGTTTGATTTAGAGTTCGAACTGCATCTGTAAATATAGGAGAAAACAGAGTGAAAACTAAAAATTCAAACTGTTACTGCAAACGAATGCTTCAACCTAGGAGAACGAAACTTGAAAATCCACGTTTTATTGGTGTACTGCTCATTACTTGAAATGATCATGAAGGTCGGAAAAAAAATATGTTGAGATTTCAGGAGACTGTGGTATTTTGGCAGCCTAACAACACCTTTCATTGAATGTGTCTTTCGTGAGTCTCTGCTTAGGTCTACATCCAGAGGAAACAAAAAATAAAAATAGAATGTAGAACTACTTTACTGTTTCAAGTTTCAAGAAGCAAGCACAAACCGTGTTTGATTTAGAGTTCGAACTACATTTGTCAATATAGGAGAAAACAGAGTGAAACCTAAAAATTCAAACTGTTACTGCAAACGAATGCTTCAACCTAGGAGAACGAAACTTGAACATCCACGTTTTATTGGTGTACTGCTCATTACTTGAAATGATCATGAAGGTCGGAAAAAAAATATGTTGAGATTTCAGGAGACTGTAGTATTTTGGCAGCCTAACAACGCCTTTCATTGAATGTGTCTTTCGTCAGTCTCTGCTTAGGTCTACATCCAGAGGAAACAAAAAATAAAAATAGAATCTAGAACTACTTTACTGTTTCAAGTTTCAAGAAGCTAGCACAAACCGTGTTTGATTTAGAGTTCGAACTACATTTGTCAATATAGGAGAAAACAGAGTGAAACCTAAAAATTCAAACTGTTACTCCAAAAGAATGTTTCAATGTAGGAGAACTAAACTTTGGCATCCAAGTGGGATTGGTGTACTGATCATTACTTGAAAGTATCATGAAGATTGGATGAAAAAATATATGTTGAGATTTCAGGAGACTCTAGTGTGTTGGAAGTTTGGCAACCCCTTTCAGTATAAGTGTTATTCGCCAGTCCCAGCTTTAGGATACAAGAGGAAACAAACCTTAGAGATAGAACGTAGAACTACTTTATAGTGTCAAGTTTCAAGAAGTTAGCACAAACCGTGTTTCATTTAGAGTTCTAACTGTATCTGTCAATATAGGAGAAAACAGAGTGAAACCTATAATTTCTAACTGTTCCTGCAAACGAATGCTACAACCTAGAAGAACAAAACTTGGGAATCCACGTTTGATTGGTGTACTGATCAATACTTGAAAGAATCATGAAGATTGGATGAAAAAATATATGTTGAGATTTCAGGAGACGGTAGTTTTTTGTAAGCTTAACAACGCCTTTCATTGAAAATGTTATTCGCCAGTCTCTGCTTAAGGCTACATCAAGAGGATACAAACCTTGAGATAGAACGTAGAACTACTTTATTGGGTCAAGTTTCAAGAAGCTAGCACAAACCATGTTTGATTTAGAGTTCGAACTGCATCTGTCAATATAGGAGAAAACAGAGTGAAAACTATACATTCAAACTGTTGCTGCAAACGAATGCTTCAAGCTAGAAGAACGAAACTTGAACATCCACGTTTTATTGGTGTACTGCTCATTACTTGAAAGTATCATGAAGGTCGGAAAAAAAAATATGTTGAGATTTCAGGAGACTGTAATATTTTGGCAGCCTAACAACGCCTTTCATTAAATGTGTCTTTCGTCAGTCTCTGCTTAGGTCTACATCCAGAGGAAACAAAAAATAAAAATAGAATGTAGAACTACTTTACTGTTTCAAGTTTCAAGAAGCTAGCACAAACCGTGTTTGATTTAGAGTTCGAACTACATTTGTCAATATAGGAGAAAACAGAGTGAAACCTAAAAATTCAAACTGTTACTCCAAAACAATGTTTCAATCTAGGAGAACTAAACTTTGGCATCCAAGTGGGATTGGTGTACTGATCATTACTTGAAAGTATCATGAAGATTGGATGAAAAAATATATGTTGAGATTTCAGGAGACTCTAGTGTGTTGGACGTTTGGCAACCCCTTTCAGAATAAGTGTTATTCGCCAGTCCCAGCTTTAGGATACAAGAGGAAACAAACCTTAGAGATAGAACGTAGAACTACTTTATTGTGTCAAGATTCAATAAGCTAGCACAAACCGTGTTTGATTTAGAGTTCTAACTGCATCTGTCAATATAGGAGAAAACAGAGTGAAACCTATAATTTCTAACTGTTCCTGCAAACGAATGCTACAACATAGAAGAACAAAACTTGGGCATCCACGTTTGATTGGTGTACTGATCAATACTTGAAAGAATCATGAAGATTGGATGAAGAAATATATGTTGAGATTTCAGGAGATGGTAGTTTTTTGGAAGCTTAACAACGCCTTTCATTGAAAGTGTTATTTGCCAGTCTCTGCCTAAGTCTACATCAAGAGGAAACCAACCTTAGAGATAGAACGTAGAACTACTTTATTGTGTCAAGTTTCAAGAAGCTAGCACAAACCATGTTTGATTTAGAGTTCCAACTCCATCTGTCAATATAGGAGAAAAGAGAGTGAAAACTAAAAATTCAAACTGTTACTGCAAACGAATGCTTCAAGTTAGGAGAACGAAACTTGAACATCCACGTTTTATTGGTGTACTGCTCATTACTTGAAATGATCATGAAGGTCGGAAAAAAAAATATGTTGAGATTTCAGGAGACTGTAGTATTTTGGCAGCCTAACAACGCCTTTCATTGAATGTGTCTTTCCTCAGTCTCTGCTTAGGTCTACATCCAGAGGAAACAAAAAATAAAAATAGAATGTAGAACTACTTTACTGTTTTCAAGTTTCAAGAAGCTAGCACAAACCGTGTTTGATTTAGAGTTCGAACTACATTTGTCAATATAGGAGAAAACAGAGTGAAACCTAAAAATTCAAACTGTTACTCCAAAAGAATGCTTCAATCTAGGAGAACTAAACTTTGGCATCCAAGTGGGATTGGTGTACTGATCATTACTGAAAGTATCATGAAGATTGGATGAAAAAATATATGTTGAGATTTCAGGAGACTCTAGTGTGTTGGAAGTTTGGCAACCCCTTTCTGTATAAGTGTTATTCGACAGTCCCAGCTTTAGGATACAAGAGGAAACAAACCTTATAGATAGAACGTAGAACTACTTTATTGTGTCAAGTTTCAAGAAGCTAGCACAAACCGTGTTTGATTTAGAGTTCTAACTGCATCTGTCAATATAGGAGAAAACAGAGTGAAACCTATAATTTCTAACTGTTCCTGCAAACGAATGACACAACCTAGAAGAACAAAACTTGGGCATCCACGTTTGATTGGTGTACTGATCAATACTTGAAAGAATCATGAAGATTGGATGAAAAAATATATGTTGAGATTTCAGGAGACAGTAGTTTTTTGGAAGCTTAACAACGCCTTTCATTGAAAGTGTTATTCGCCAGTCTCTGCTTAAGGCTACATCAAGAGGAAACAAACCTTGAGATAGAACGTAGAACTATTTTATTGGGTCAAGTTTCAAGAAGCTAGCACAAACCATGTTTGATTTAGAGTTCGAACTGCATCTGTCAATATAGGAGAAAACAGAGTGAAAACTATAAATTCAAACTGTTGCTGCAAACGAATGCTTGAAGCTAGAAGAACGAAACTTGAAAATCCACGTTTTATTGGTGTACTGCTCATTACTTGAAATTATCATGAAGGTCGGAAAAAAAAATATGTTGAGATTTCAGGAGACTGTAGTATTTTGGCAGCCTAACAACGCCTTTCATTGAATGTGTCTTTCGTCAGTCTCTGCTTAGGTCTACATCCAGAGGAAACAAAAAATAAAAATAGAATGTAGAACTACTTTACTGTTTCAAGTTTCAAGAAGCTAGCACAAACCGTGTTTGATTTAGAGTTCGAACTACATTTGTCAATATAGGAGAAAACAGAGTGAAACCTAAAAATTCAAACTGTTACTCCAAAAGAATGCTTCAATCTAGGAGAACTAAACTTTGGCATCCAAGTGGGATTGGTGTACTGATCATTACTGAAAGTATCATGAAGATTGGATGAAAAAATATATGTTGAGATTTCAGGAGACTCTAGTGTGTTGGAAGTTTGGCAACCCCTTTCTGTATAAGTGTTATTCGACAGTCCCAGCTTTAGGATACAAGAGGAAACAAACCTTATAGATAGAACGTAGAACTACTTTATTGTGTCAAGTTTCAAGAAGCTAGCACAAACCGTGTTTGATTTAGAGTTCTAACTGCATCTGTCAATATAGGAGAAAACAGAGTGAAACCTATAATTTCTAACTGTTCCTGCAAACGAATGACACAACCTAGAAGAACAAAACTTGGGCATCCACGTTTGATTGGTGTACTGATCAATACTTGAAAGAATCATGAAGATTGGATGAAAAAATATATGTTGAGATTTCAGGAGACGGTAGTTTTTTGGAAGCTTAACAACGCCTTTCATTGAAAGTGTTATTCGCCAGTCTCTGCTTAAGGCTACATCAAGAGGAAACAAACCTTGAGATAGAACGTAGAACTATTTTATTGGGTCAAGTTTCAAGAAGCTAGCACAAACCATGTTTGATTTAGAGTTCGAACTGCATCTGTCAATATAGGAGAAAACAGAGTGAAAACTATAAATTCAAACTGTTGCTGCAAACGAATGCTTGAAGCTAGAAGAACGAAACTTGAACATCCACGTTTTATTGGTGTACTGCTCATTACTTGAAATGATCATGAAGGTCGGAAAAAAAAAAATATGTTGAGATTTCAGGAGACTGTAGTATTTTGGCAGCCTAACAACGCCTTTCATTGAATGTGTCTTTCGTCAGTCTCTGCTTAGGTCTACATCCAGAGGAAACAAAAAATAAAAATAGAATGTAGAACTACTTTACTGTTTCAAGTTTCAAGAAGCTAGCACAAACCGTGTTTGATTTAGAGTTCGAACTACATTTGTCAATATAGGAGAAAACAGAGTGAAACCTAAAAATTCAAACTGTTACTCCAAAAGAATGCTTCAATCTAGGAGAACTAAACTTTGGCATCCAAGTGGGATTGGTGTACTGATCATTACTTGAAAGTATCATGAAGATTGGATGAAAAAATATATGTTGAGATTTCAGGAGACTCTAGTGTGTTGGAAGTTTGGCCACCCCTTTCAGAATAAGTGTTATTCGCCAGTCCCAGCTTTAGGATACAAGAGGAAACAAACCTTAGAGAGAGAACGTAGAACTACTTTATTGTGTCAAATTTCAAGAAGCTAGCACAAACCGTGTTTGATTTAGAGTTCTAACTGCATCTGTCAATATAGGAGAAAACAGAGTGAACCTATAATTTCTAACTGTTCCTGCTAACGAATGCTACAACCTAGAAGAACAAAACTTGGGCATCCACGTTTGATTGGTGTACTGATCAATACTTGAAAGAATCATGAAGATTGGATGAAAAAATATATGTTGAGATTTCAGGAGATGGTAGTTTTTTGGAAGCTTAACAACGCCTTTCATTGAAAGTGTTATTCGCCAGTCTCTGCTTAAGGCTACATCAAGAGGAAACAAACCTTAGTGATAGAACGTAGAACTACTTTATTGTGTCAAGTTTCAAGAAGCTAGCACAAACCATGTTTGATTTAGAGTTCGAACTGCATCTTTCAATATAGGAGAAAACAGAGTGAAAACTAAAAATTCAAACTGTTACTGCAAACGAATGCTTCAACCTAGGAGAACGAAACTTGAACATCCACGTTTTATTGGTGTACTGCTCATTACTTGAAATGATCATGAAGGTCGAAAAAAAAATATGTTGAGATTTCAGGAGACTGTAATATTTTGGCAGCCTAACAACGCCTTTCATTGAATGTGTCTTTCGTCAGTCTCTGCTTAGGTCTACATCCAGAGGAAACAAAAAATAAAAATAGAATGTAGAACTACTTTACTGTTTCAAGTTTCAAGAAGCTAGCACAAACCGTGTTTGATTTAGAGTTCGAACTACATTTGTCAATATAGGAGAAAACAGAGTGAAACCTAAAATTCAAACTGTTACTCCAAAAGAATGCTTCAATCTAGGAGAACTAAACTTTGGCATCCAAGTGGGATTGGTGTACTGATCATTACTTGAAAGTATCATGAAGATTGGATGAAAAAATATATGTTGAGATTTCAGGAGACTCTAGTGTGTTGGAAGTTTGGCAACCCCTTTCAGTATAAGTGTTATTCGCCAGTCCCAGCTTTAGGATACAAGAGGAAACAAACCTTAGAGATAGAACGTAGAACTACTTTATAGTGTCAAGTTTCAAGAAGCTAGCACAAACCGTGTTTCATTTAGAGTTCTAACTGCATCTGTCAATATAGGAGAAAACAGAGTGAAACCTATAATTTCTAACTGTTCCTGCAAACGAGTGCTACAACCTAGAAGAACGAAACTTGGGCATCCACGTTTGATTGGTGTACTGATCAATACTTGAAAGAATCATGAAGATTGGATGAAAAAATATATGTTGAGATTTCAGGAGACGGTATTTTTTTGGAAGCTTAACAACGCCTTTCATTGAAAGTGTTATTCGCCAGTCTCTGCTTAAGGCTACATCAAGAGGAAACAAACCTTGAGATAGAACGTAGAACTACTTTATTGGGTCAAGTTTCAAGAAGCTAGCACAAACCATGTTTGATTTAGAGTTCGAACTGCATCTGTCAATATAGGAGAAAACAGAGTGAAAACTATAAATTCAAACTGTTGCTGCAAACGAATGCTTCAAGCTAGAAGAACGAAACTTGAACATCCACGTTTTATTGGTGTACTGCTCATTACTTGAAATGATCATGAAGGTCGGAAAAAAAAAATGTGTTGAGATTTCAGGAGACTGTAGTATTTTGGCAGCCTAACAACGCCTTTCATTGAATGTGTCTTTCGTCAGTCTCTGCTTAGGTCTACATCAAGAGGAAACAAAATATAAAAATAGAATGTAGAACTACTTTACTGTTTCAAGTTTCAAGAAGCTAGCACAAACCGTGTTTGATTTAGAGTTCGAACTACATTTGTCAATATAGGAGAAAACATAGTGAAACCTAAAAATTCAAACTGTTACTCCAAAACAATGCTTCAATCTAGGAGAACTAAACTTTGGCATCCAAGTGGGATTGGTGTACTGATCATTACTTGAAAGTATCATGAAGATTGGATGAAAAAATATATGTTGAGATTTCAGGAGACTCTAGTGTGTTGGAAGTTTGGCCACCCCTTTCAGAATAAGTGTTATTCGCCAGTCCCAGCTTTAGGATACAAGAGGAAACAAACCTTAGAGATAGAACGTAGAACTACTTTATTGTGTCAAGATTCAAGAAGCTAGCACAAACCGTGTTTCATTTAGAGTTCTAACTGCATCTGTCAATATAGGAGAAAACAGAGTGAAACCTATAATTTCTAACTGTTCCTGCAAACGAATGCTACAACCTAGAAGAACAAAACTTGGGCATCCACGTTTGATTGGTGTACTGATCAATACTTGAAAGAATCATGAAGATTGGATGAAAAAATATATGTTGAGATTTCAGGAGATGGTAGTTTTTTGGAAGCTTAACAACGCCCTTCATTGAAAGTGTTATTCGCCAGTCTCTGCTTAAGGCTACATCAAGAGGAAACAAACCTTAGTGATAGACGTAGAACTACTTTATTGTGTCAAGTTTCAAGAAGCTTGCACAAACCATGTTGATTTAGAGTTCGAACTGCATCTGTCAATATAGGAGAAAACAGAGTGAAAACTAAAAATTCAAACTGTTACTGCAAACGAATGCTTCAACCTAGGAGAACGAAACTTGAACATCCACGTTTTATTGGTGTACTGCTCATTACTTGAAATGATCATGAAGGTCGAAAAAAAAAATATGTTGAGATTTCAGGAGACTGTAGTATTTTGGCAGCCTAACAACGCCTTTCATTGAATGTGTCTTTCGTCAGTCTCTGCTTAGGTCTACATCCAGAGGAAACAAAAAATAAAAATAGAATGTAGAACTACTTTACTGTTTCAAGTTTCAAGAAGCTAGCACAAACCGTGTTTGATTTAGAGTTCGAACTACATTTGTCAATATAGGAGAAAACAGAGTGAAACCTAAAAATTCAAACTGTTACTCCAAAAGAATGCTTCAATCTAGGAGAACTAAACTTTGGCATCCAAGTGGGATTGGTGTACTGATCATTACTTGAAAGTATCATGAAGATTGGATGAAAAAATATATGTTGAGATTTCAGGAGACTCTAGTGTGTTGGAAGTTTGGCAACCCCTTTCAGTATAAGTGTTATTCGCCAGTCCCAGCTTTAGGATACAAGAGGAAACAAACCTTAGAGATAGAACGTAGAACTACTTTATAGTGTCAAGTTTCAAGAAGCTAGCACAAACCGTGTTTCATTTAGAGTTCTAACTGCATCTGTCAATATAGGAGAAAACAGAGTGAAACCTATAATTTCTAACTGTTCCTGCAAACGAGTGCTACAACCTAGAAGAACGAAACTTGGGCATCCACGTTTGATTGGTGTACTGATCAATACTTGAAAGAATCATGAAGATTGGATGAAAAAATATATGTTGAGATTTCAGGAGACGGTATTTTTTTGGAAGCTTAACAACGCCTTTCATTGAAAGTGTTATTCGCCAGTCTCTGCGTAAGGCTACATCAAGAGGAAACAAACCTTGAGATAGAACGTAGAACTACTTTATTGGGTCAAGTTTCAAGAAGCTAGCACAAACCATGTTTGATTTAGAGTTCGAACTGCATCTGTCAATATAGGAGAAAACAGAGTGAAAACTATAAATTCAAACTGTTGCTGCAAACGAATGCTTCAAGCTAGAAGAACGAAACTTGAACATCCACGTTTTATTGGTGTACTGCTCATTACTTGAAATGATCATGAAGGTCGGAAAAAAAAATGTGTTGAGATTTCAGGAGACTGTAGTATTTTGGCAGCCTAACAACGCCTTTCATTGAATGTGTCTTTCGTCAGTCTCTGCTTAGGTCTACATCAAGAGGAAACAAAATATAAAAATAGAATGTAGATCTACTTTACTGTTTCAAGTTTCAAGAAGCTAGCACAAACCGTGTTTGATTTAGAGTTCGAACTACATTTGTCAATATAGGAGAAAACATAGTGAAACCTAAAAATTCAAACTGTTACTCCAAAACAATGCTTCAATCTAGGAGAACTAAACTTTGGCATCCAAGTGGGATTGGTGTACTGATCATTACTTGAAAGTATCATGAAGATTGGATGAAAAAATATATGTTGAGATTTCAGGAGACTCTAGTGTGTTGGAAGTTTGGCCACCCCTTTCAGAATAAGTGTTATTCGCCAGTCCCAGCTTTAGGATACAAGAGGAAACAAACCTTAGAGATAGAACGTAGAACTACTTTATTGTGTCAAGATTCAAGAAGCTAGCACAAACCGTGTTTCATTTAGAGTTCTAACTGCATCTGTCAATATAGGAGAAAACAGAGTGAAACCTATAATTTCTAACTGTTCCTGCAAACGAATGCTACAACCTAGAAGAACAAAACTTGGGCATCCACGTTTGATTGGTGTACTGATCAATACTTGAAAGAATCATGAAGATTGGATGAAAAAATATATGTTGAGATTTCAGGAGATGGTAGTTTTTTGGAAGCTTAACAACGCCCTTCATTGAAAGTGTTATTCGCCAGTCTCTGCTTAAGGCTACATCAAGAGGAAACAAACCTTAGTGATAGAACGTAGAACTACTTTATTGTGTCAAGTTTCAAGAAGCTAGCACAAACCATGTTTGATTTAGAGTTCGAACTGCATCTGTCAATATAGGAGAAAAGAGAGTGAAAACTAAAAATTCAAACTGTTACTGCAAACGAATGCTTCAAGTTAGGAGAACGAAACTTGAACATCCACGTTTTATTGGTGTACTGCTCATTACTTGAAATGATCATGAAGGTCGGAAAAAAAAATATGTTGAGATTTCAGGAGACTGTAGTATTTTGGCAGCCTAACAACGCCTTTCATTGAATGTGTCTTTCCTCAGTCTCTGCTTAGGTCTACATCCAGAGGAAACAAAAAATAAAAATAGAATGTAGAACTACTTTACTGTTTCAAGTTTCAAGAAGCTAGCACAAACCGTGTTTGATTTAGAGTTCGAACTACATTTGTCAATATAGGAGAAAACAGAGTGAAACCTAAAAATTCAAACTGTTACTCCAAAAGAATGCTTCAATCTAGGAGAACTAAACTTTGGCATCCAAGTGGGATTGGTGTACTGATCATTACTGAAAGTATCATGAAGATTGGATGAAAAAATATATGTTGTGATTTCAGGAGACTCTAGTGTGTTGGAAGTTTGGCAACCCCTTTCTGTATAAGTGTTATTCGACAGTCCCAGCTTTAGGATACAAGAGGAAACAAACCTTATAGATAGAACGTAGAACTACTTTATTGTGTCAAGTTTCAAGAAGCTAGCACAAACCGTGTTTGATTTAGAGTTCTAACTGCATCTGTCAATATAGGAGAAAACAGAGTGAAACCTATAATTTCTAACTGTTCCTGCAAACGAATGACACAACCTAGAAGAACAAAACTTGGGCATCCACGTTTGATTGGTGTACTGATCAATACTTGAAAGAATCATGAAGATTGGATGAAAAAATATATGTTGAGATTTCAGGAGACAGTAGTTTTTTGGAAGCTTAACAACGCCTTTCATTGAAAGTGTTATTCGCCAGTCTCTGCTTAAGGCTACATCAAGAGGAAACAAACCTTGAGATAGAACGTAGAACTATTTTATTGGGTCAAGTTTCAAGAAGCTAGCACAAACCATGTTTGATTTAGAGTTCGAACTGCATCTGTCAATATAGGAGAAAACAGAGTGAAAACTATAAATTCAAACTGTTGCTGCAAACGAATGCTTGAAGCTAGAAGAACGAAACTTGAAAATCCACGTTTTATTGGTGTACTGCTCATTACTTGAAATTATCATGAAGGTCGGAAAAAAAAAATATGTTGAGATTTCAGGAGACTGTAGTATTTTGGCAGCCTAACAACGCCTTTCATTGAATGTGTCTTTCGTCAATCTCTGCTTAGGTCTACATCCAGAGGAAACAAAAAATAAAAATAGAATGTAGAACTACTTTACTGTTTCAAGTTTCAAGAAGCTAGCACAAACCGTGTTTGATTTAGAGTTCGAACTACATTTGTCAATATAGGAGAAAACAGAGTGAAACCTAAAAATTCAAACTGTTACTCCAAAAGAATGCTTCAATCTAGGAGAACTAAACTTTGGCATCCAAGTGGGATTGGTGTACTGATCATTACTGAAAGTATCATGAAGATTGGATGAAAAAATATATGTTGAGATTTCAGGAGACTCTAGTGTGTTGGAAGTTTGGCAACCCCTTTCTGTATAAGTGTTATTCGACAGTCCCAGCTTTAGGATACAAGAGGAAACAAACCTTATAGATAGAACGTAGAACTACTTTATTGTGTCAAGTTTCAAGAAGCTAGCACAAACCGTGTTTGATTTAGAGTTCTAACTGCATCTGTCAATATAGGAGAAAACAGAGTGAAACCTATAATTTCTAACTGTTCCTGCAAACGAATGACACAACCTAGAAGAACAAAACTTGGGCATCCACGTTTGATTGGTGTACTGATCAATACTTGAAAGAATCATGAAGATTGGATGAAAAAATATATGTTGAGATTTCAGGAGACGGTAGTTTTTTGGAAGCTTAACAACGCCTTTCATTGAAAGTGTTATTCGCCAGTCTCTGCTTAAGGCTACATCAAGAGGAAACAAACCTTGAGATAGAACGTAGAACTATTTTATTGGGTCAAGTTTCAAGAAGCTAGCACAAACCATGTTTGATTTAGAGTTCGAACTGCATCTGTCAATATAGGAGAAAACAGAGTGAAAACTATAAATTCAAACTGTTGCTGCAAACGAATGCTTGAAGCTAGAAGAACGAAACTTGAACATCCACGTTTTATTGGTGTACTGCTCATTACTTGAAATGATCATGAAGGTCGGAAAAAAAAATATGTTGAGATTTCAGGAGACTGTAGTATTTTGGCAGCCTAACAACGCCTTTCATTGAATGTGTCTTTCGTCAGTCTCTGCTTAGGTCTACATCCAGAGGAAACAAAAAATAAAAATAGAATGTAGAACTACTTTACTGTTTCAAGTTTCAAGAAGCTAGCATAAACCGTGTTTGATTTAGAGTTCGAACTACATTTGTCAATATAGGAGAAAACAGAGTGAAACCTAAAAATTCAAACTGTTACTCCAAAAGAATGCTTCAATCTAGGAGAACTAAACTTTGGCATCCAAGTGGGATTGGTGTACTGATCATTACTTGAAAGTATCATGAAGATTGGATGAAAAAATATATGTTGAGATTTCAGGAGACTCTAGTGTGTTGGAAGTTTGGCCACCCCTTTCAGAATAAGTGTTATTCGCCAGTCCCAGCTTTAGGATACAAGAGGAAACAAACCTTAGAGAGAGAACGTAGAACTACTTTATTGTGTCAAATTTCAAGAAGCTAGCACAAACCGTGTTTGATTTAGAGTTCTAACTGCATCTGTCAATATAGGAGAAAACAGAGTGAAACCTATAATTTCTAACTGTTCCTGCTAACGAATGCTACAACCTAGAAGAACAAAACTTGGGCATCCACGTTTGATTGGTGTACTGATCAATACTTGAAAGAATCATGAAGATTGGATGAAAAAATATATGTTGAGATTTCAGGAGATGGTAGTTTTTTGGAAGCTTAACAACGCCTTTCATTGAAAGTGTTATTCGCCAGTCTCTGCTTAAGGCTACATCAAGAGGAAACAAACCTTAGTGATAGAACGTAGAACTACTTTATTGTGTCAAGTTTCAAGAAGCTAGCACAAACCATGTTTGATTTAGAGTTCGAACTGCATCTTTCAATATAGGAGAAAACAGAGTGAAAACTAAAAATTCAAACTGTTACTGCAAACGAATGCTTCAACCTAGGAGAACGAAACTTGAACATCCACGTTTTATTGGTGTACTGCTCATTACTTGAAATGATCATGAAGGTCGAAAAAAAAATATGTTGAGATTTCAGGAGACTGTAATATTTTGGCAGCCTAACAACGCCTTTCATTGAATGTGTCTTTCGTCAGTCTCTGCTTAGGTCTACATCCAGAGGAAACAAAAAATAAAAATAGAATGTAGAACTACTTTACTGTTTCAAGTTTCAAGAAGCTAGCACAAACCGTGTTTGATTTAGAGTTCGAACTACATTTGTCAATATAGGAGAAAACAGAGTGAAACCTAAAAATTCAAACTGTTACTCCAAAAGAATGCTTCAATCTAGGAGAACTAAACTTTGGCATCCAAGTGGGATTGGTGTACTGATCATTACTTGAAAGTATCATGAAGATTGGATGAAAAAATATATGTTGAGATTTCAGGAGACTCTAGTGTGTTGGAAGTTTGGCAACCCCTTTCAGTATAAGTGTTATTCGCCAGTCCCAGCTTTAGGATACAAGAGGAAACAAACCTTAGAGATAGAACGTAGAACTACTTTATAGTGTCAAGTTTCAAGAAGCTAGCACAAACCGTGTTTCATTTAGAGTTCTAACTGCATCTGTCAATATAGGAGAAAACAGAGTGAAACCTATAATTTCTAACTGTTCCTGCAAACGAGTGCTACAACCTAGAAGAACGAAACTTGGGCATCCACGTTTGATTGGTGTACTGATCAATACTTGAAAGAATCATGAAGATTGGATGAAAAAATATATGTTGAGATTTCAGGAGACGGTATTTTTTTGGAAGCTTAACAACGCCTTTCATTGAAAGTGTTATTCGCCAGTCTCTGCTTAAGGCTACATCAAGAGGAAACAAACCTTGAGATAGAACGTAGAACTACTTTATTGGGTCAAGTTTCAAGAAGCTAGCACAAACCATGTTTGATTTAGAGTTCGAACTGCATCTGTCAATATAGGAGAAAACAGAGTGAAAACTATAAATTCAAACTGTTGCTGCAAACGAATGCTTCAAGCTAGAAGAACGAAACTTGAACATCCACGTTTTATTGGTGTACTGCTCATTACTTGAAATGATCATGAAGGTCGGAAAAAAAAATGTGTTGAGATTTCAGGAGACTGTAGTATTTTGGCAGCCTAACAACGCCTTTCATTGAATGTGTCTTTCGTCAGTCTCTGCTTAGGTCTACATCAAGAGGAAACAAAATATAAAAATAGAATGTAGAACTACTTTACTGTTTCAAGTTTCAAGAAGCTAGCACAAACCGTGTTTGATTTAGAGTTCGAACTACATTTGTCAATATAGGAGAAAACATAGTGAAACCTAAAAATTCAAACTGTTACTCCAAAACAATGCTTCAATCTAGGAGAACTAAACTTTGGCATCCAAGTGGGATTGGTGTACTGATCATTACTTGAAAGTATCATGAAGATTGGATGAAAAAATATATGTTGAGATTTCAGGAGACTCTAGTGTGTTGGAAGTTTGGCCACCCCTTTCAGAATAAGTGTTATTCGCCAGTCCCAGCTTTAGGATACAAGAGGAAACAAACCTTAGAGATAGAACGTAGAACTACTTTATTGTGTCAAGATTCAAGAAGCTAGCACAAACCGTGTTTCATTTAGAGTTCTAACTGCATCTGTCAATATAGGAGAAAACAGAGTGAAACCTATAATTTCTAACTGTTCCTGCAAACGAATGCTACAACCTAGAAGAACAAAACTTGGGCATCCACGTTTGATTGGTGTACTGATCAATACTTGAAAGAATCATGAAGATTGGATGAAAAAATATATGTTGAGATTTCAGGAGATGGTAGTTTTTTGGAAGCTTAACAACGCCCTTCATTGAAAGTGTTATTCGCCAGTCTCTGCTTAAGGCTACATCAAGAGGAAACAAACCTTAGTGATAGAACGTAGAACTACTTTATTGTGTCAAGTTTCAAGAAGCTTGCACAAACCATGTTTGATTTAGAGTTCGAACTGCATCTGTCAATATAGGAGAAAACAGAGTGAAAACTAAAAATTCAAACTGTTACTGCAAACGAATGCTTCAACCTAGGAGAACGAAACTTGAACATCCACGTTTTATTGGTGTACTGCTCATTACTTGAAATGATCATGAAGGTCGAAAAAAAAAATATGTTGAGATTTCAGGAGACTGTAGTATTTTGGCAGCCTAACAACGCCTTTCATTGAATGTGTCTTTCGTCAGTCTCTGCTTAGGTCTACATCCAGAGGAAACAAAAAATAAAAATAGAATGTAGAACTACTTTACTGTTTCAAGTTTCAAGAAGCTAGCACAAACCGTGTTTGATTTAGAGTTCGAACTACATTTGTCAATATAGGAGAAAACAGAGTGAAACCTAAAAATTCAAACTGTTACTCCAAAAGAATGCTTCAATCTAGGAGAACTAAACTTTGGCATCCAAGTGGGATTGGTGTACTGATCATTACTTGAAAGTATCATGAAGATTGGATGAAAAAATATATGTTGAGATTTCAGGAGACTCTAGTGTGTTGGAAGTTTGGCAACCCCTTTCAGTATAAGTGTTATTCGCCAGTCCCAGCTTTAGGATACAAGAGGAAACAAACCTTAGAGATAGAACGTAGAACTACTTTATAGTGTCAAGTTTCAAGAAGCTAGCACAAACCGTGTTTCATTTAGAGTTCTAACTGCATCTGTCAATATAGGAGAAAACAGAGTGAAACCTATAATTTCTAACTGTTCCTGCAAACGAGTGCTACAACCTAGAAGAACGAAACTTGGGCATCCACGTTTGATTGGTGTACTGATCAATACTTGAAAGAATCATGAAGATTGGATGAAAAAATATATGTTGAGATTTCAGGAGACGGTAGTTTTTTGGAAGCTTAACAACGCCTTTCATTGAAAGTGTTATTCGCCAGTCTCTGCTTAAGGCTACATCAAGAGGAAACAAACCTTGAGATAGAACGTAGAACTACTTTATTGGGTCAAGTTTCAAGAAGCTAGCACAAACCATGTTTGATTTAGAGTTCGAACTGCATCTGTCAATATAGGAGAAAACAGAGTGAAAACTATAAATTCAAACTGTTGCTGCAAACGAATGCTTCAAGCTAGAAGAACGAAACTTGAACATCCACGTTTTATTGGTGTACTGCTCATTACTTGAAATGATCATGAAGGTCGGAAAAAAAAATGTGTTGAGATTTCAGGAGACTGTAGTATTTTGGCAGCCTAACAACGCCTTTCATTGAATGTGTCTTTCGTCAGTCTCTGCTTAGGTCTACATCAAGAGGAAACAAAATATAAAAATAGAATGTAGAACTACTTTACTGTTTCAAGTTTCAAGAAGCTAGCACAAACCGTGTTTGATTTAGAGTTCGAACTACATTTGTCAATATAGGAGAAAACATAGTGAAACCTAAAAATTCAAACTGTTACTCCAAAACAATGCTTCAATCTAGGAGAACTAAACTTTGGCATCCAAGTGGGATTGGTGTACTGATCATTACTTGAAAGTATCATGAAGATTGGATGAAAAAATATATGTTGAGATTTCAGGAGACTCTAGTGTGTTGGAAGTTTGGCCACCCCTTTCAGAATAAGTGTTATTCGCCAGTCCCAGCTTTAGGATACAAGAGGAAACAAACCTTAGAGATAGAACGTAGAACTACTTTATTGTGTCAAGATTCAAGAAGCTAGCACAAACCGTGTTTCATTTAGAGTTCTAACTGCATCTGTCCATATAGGAGAAAACAGAGTGAAAATTATAATTTCTAACTGTTCCTGCAAACGAATGCTACAACCTAGAAGAACAAAACTTGGGCATCCACGTTTGATTGGTGTACTGATCAATACTTGAAAGAATCATGAAGATTGGATGAAAAAATATATGTTGAGATTTCAGGAGATGGTAGTTTTTTGGAAGCTTAACAACGCCCTTCATTGAAAGTGTTATTCGCCAGTCTCTGCTTAAGGCTACATCAAGAGGAAACAAACCTTAGTGATAGAACGTAGAACTACTTTATTGTGTCAAGTTTCAAGAAGCTAGCACAAACCATGTTTGATTTAGAGTTCGAACTGCATCTGTCAATATAGGAGAAAACAGAGTGAAAACTAAAAATTCAAACTGTTACTGCAAACGAATGCTTCAACCTAGGAGAACGAAACTTGAACATCCACGTTTTATTGGTGTACTGCTCATTACTTGAAATGATCATGAAGGTCGGAAAAAAAAATATGTTGAGATTTCCGGAGACTGTAGTATTTTGGCAGCCTAACAACGCCTTTCATTGAATGTGTCTTTCGTCAGTCTCTGCTTAGGTCTACATCCAGATTAAACAAAAAATAAAAATAGAATGTAGAACTACTTTACTGTTTCAAGTTTCAAGAAGCTAGCACAAACCGTGTTTGATTTAGAGTTCGAACTACATTTGTCAATATAGGAGAAAACAGAGTGAAACCTAAAAATTCAAACTGTTACTAGAAAAGAATGCTTCAATCTAGGAGAACTAAACTTTGGCATCCAAGTGGGATTGGTGTACTGATCATTACTTGAAAGTATCATGAAGATTGGATGAAAAAATATATGTTGAGATTTCAGGAGACTCTAGTGTGTTGGAAGTTTGGCAACCCCTTTCAGTATAAGTGTTATTCGCCAGTCCCAGCTTTAGGATACAAGAGGAAACAAACCTTAGAGATAGAACGTAGAACAACTTTATAGTGTCAAGTTTCAAGAAGCTAGCACAAACCGTGTTTGATTTAGAGTTCTAACTGCATCTGTCAATATAGGAGAAAACAGAGTGAAACCTATAATTTCTAACTGTTCCTGCAAACGAATGCTACAACCTAGAAGAACAAAACTTGGGCATCCACGTTTGATTGGTGTACTGATCAATACTTGAAAGAATCATGAAGATTGGATGAAAAAATATATGTTGAGATTTCAGGAGACGGTAGTTTTTTGGAAGCTTAACAACGCCTTTCATTGAAAGTGTTATTCGCCAGTCTCTGCTTAAGGCTACATCAAGAGGAAACAAACCTTGAGATAGAACGTAGAACTACTTTATTGGGTCAAGTTTCAAGAAGCTAGCACAAACCATGTTTGATTTAGAGTTCCAACTCCATCTGTCAATATAGGAGAAAACAGAGTGAAAACTAAAAATTCAAACTGTTACTGCAAACGAATGCTTCAAGCTAGGAGAACGAAACTTGAACATCCACTTTTTATTGGTGTACTGCTGATTACTTGAAATCATTATGAAGGACGGAAAAAAAAATATGTTGAGATTTCAGGAGACTGTAGTATTTTGGCAGCCTAACAACGCCTTTCATTGAATGTGTCTTTCGTCAGTCTCTGCTTAGGTCTACATCCAGAGGAAACAAAAAATAAAAATAGAACGTAGAACTAATTTACTGTTTCAAGTTTCAAGAAGCTAGCACAAACCGTGTTTGATTTAGAGTTCGAACTACATTTGTCAATATAGGAGAAAACAGAGTGAAACCTAAAAATTCAAACTGTTACTCCAAAAGAATGCTTCAATCTAGGAGAACTAAACTTTGGCATCCAAGTGGGATTGGTGTACTGATCATTACTTGAAAGTATCATGAAGATTGGATGAAAAAATATATGTTGAGATTTCAGGAGACTCTAGTGTGTTGGAAGTTTGGCAACCCCTTTCAGTATAAGTGTTATTCGCCAGTCCCAGCTTTAGGATACAAGAGGAAACAAACCTTAGAGATAGAACGTAGAACAAATTTATAGTGTCAAGTTTCAAGAAGCTAGCACAAACCGTGTTTGATTTAGAGTTCTAACTGCATCTGTCAATATAGGAGAAAACAGAGTGAAACCTATAATTTCTAACTGTTCCTGCAAACGAATGCTACAACCTAGAAGAACAAAACTTGGGCATCCACGTTTGATTGGTGTACTGATCAATACTTGAAAGAATCATGAAGATTGGATGAAAAAATATATGTTGAGATTTCAGGAGACGGTAGTTTTTTGGAAGCTTAACAACGCCTTTCATTGAAAGTGTTATTCGCCAGTCTCTGCTTAAGGCTACATCAAGAGGAAACAAACCTTGAGATAGAACGTAGAACTACTTTATTGGGTCAAGTTTCAAGAAGCTAGCACAAACCATGTTTGATTTAGAGTTCGAACTGCATCTGTCAATATAGGAGAAAACAGAGTGAAAACTATAAATTCAAACTGTTGCTGCAAACGAATGCTTCAAGCTAGAAGAACGAAACTTGAACATCCACGTTTTATTGGTGTACTGCTCATTACTTGAAATGATCATGAAGGTCGGAAAAAAAAATGTGTTGAGATTTCAGGAGACTGTTGTATTTTGGCAGCCTAACAACGCCTTTCATTGAATGTGTCTTTCGTCAGTCTCTGCTTAGGTCTACATCAAGAGGAAACAAAATATAAAAATAGAATGTAGAACTACTTTACTGTTTCAAGTTTCAAGAAGCTAGCACAAACCGTGTTTGATTTAGAGTTCGAACTACATTTGTCAATATAGGAGAAAACATAGTGAAACCTAAAAATTCAAACTGTTACTCCAAAACAATGCTTCAATCTAGGAGAACTAAACTTTGGCATCCAAGTGGGATTGGTGTACTGATCATTACTTGAAAGTATCATGAAGATTGGATGAAAAAATATATGTTGAGATTTCAGGAGACTCTAGTGTGTTGGAAGTTTGGCCACCCCTTTCAGTATAATGTTATTCGCCAGTCCCAGCTTTAGGATACAAGAGGAAACAAACCTTAGAGATAGAACGTAGTACTACTTTATTGTGTCAAGTTTCAAGAAGCTAGCACAAACCGTGTTTGATTTAGAGTTCTAACTGCATCTGTCAATATAGGAGAAAACAGAGTGAAACCTATAATTTCTAACTGTTCCTGCAAAAGAATGCTACACCTAGAAGAACAAAACTTGGGCATCCACGTTTGATTGGTGTACTGATCAATACTTGAAAGAATCATGAAGATTGGATGAAAAAATATATGTTTAGATTTCAGGAGACGGTAGTTTTTTGGAAGCTTAACAACGCCTTTCAATGAAAGAGTTTTTCGCCAGTCTCTGCTTAAGGCTACATCAAGAGGAAACAAACCTTAGAGATAGAACGTAGAACTACTTTATTGTGTCAAGTTTCAAGAAGCTAGCACAAACCATGTTTGATTTAGAGTTCCAACTCCATCTGTCAATATAGGAGAAAACAGAGTGAAACCTAAAAATTCAAACTGTTACTAGAAAAGAATGCTTCAATCTAGGAGAACTAAACTTTGGCATCCAAGTGGGATTGGTGTACTGATCATTACTTGAAAGTATCATGAAGATTGGATGAAAAAATATATGTTGAGATTTCAGGAGACTCTAGTGTGTTGGAAGTTTGGCAACCCCTTTCAGTATAAGTGTTATTCGCCAGTCCCAGCTTTAGGATACAAGAGGAAACAAACCTTAGAGATAGAACGTAGAACAACTTTATAGTGTCAAGTTTCAAGAAGCTAGCACAAACCGTGTTTGATTTAGAGTTCTAACTGCATCTGTCAATATAGGAGAAAACAGAGTGAAACCTATAATTTCTAACTGTTCCTGCAAACGAATGCTACAACCTAGAAGAACAAAACTTGGGCATCCACGTTTGATTGGTGTACTGATCAATACTTGAAAGAATCATGAAGATTGGATGAAAAAATATATGTTGAGATTTCAGGAGACGGTAGTTTTTTGGAAGCTTAACAACGCCTTTCATTGAAAGTGTTATTCGCCAGTCTCTGCTTAAGGCTACATCAAGAGGAAACAAACCTTGAGATAGAACGTAGAACTACTTTATTGGGTCAAGTTTCAAGAAGCTAGCACAAACCATGTTTGATTTAGAGTTCCAACTCCATCTGTCAATATAGGAGAAAACAGAGTGAAAACTAAAAATTCAAACTGTTACTGCAAACGAATGCTTCAAGCTAGGAGAACGAAACTTGAACATCCACTTTTTATTGGTGTACTGCTGATTACTTGAAATCATTATGAAGGACGGAAAAAAAAATATGTTGAGATTTCAGGAGACTGTAGTATTTTGGCAGCCTAACAACGCCTTTCATTGAATGTGTCTTTCGTCAGTCTCTGCTTAGGTCTACATCCAGAGGAAACAAAAAATAAAAATAGAACGTAGAACTAATTTACTGTTTCAAGTTTCAAGAAGCTAGCACAAACCGTGTTTGATTTAGAGTTCGAACTACATTTGTCAATATAGGAGAAAACAGAGTGAAACCTAAAAATTCAAACTGTTACTCCAAAAGAATGCTTCAATCTAGGAGAACTAAACTTTGGCATCCAAGTGGGATTGGTGTACTGATCATTACTTGAAAGTATCATGAAGATTGGATGAAAAAATATATGTTGAGATTTCAGGAGACTCTAGTGTGTTGGAAGTTTGGCAACCCCTTTCAGTATAAGTGTTATTCGCCAGTCCCAGCTTTAGGATACAAGAGGAAACAAACCTTAGAGATAGAACGTAGAACAAATTTATAGTGTCAAGTTTCAAGAAGCTAGCACAAACGTGTTTGATTTAGAGTTCTAACTGCATCTGTCAATATAGGAGAAAACAGAGTGAAACCTATAATTTCTAACTGTTCCTGCAAACGAATGCTACAACCTAGAAGAACAAAACTTGGGCATCCACGTTTGATTGGTGTACTGATCAATACTTGAAAGAATCATGAAGATTGGATGAAAAAATATATGTTGAGATTTCAGGAGACGGTAGTTTTTTGAAGCTTAACAACGCCTTTCATTGAAAGTGTTATTCGCCAGTCTCTGCTTAAGGCTACATCAAGAGGAAACAAACCTTGAGATAGAACGTAGAACTACTTTATTGGGTCAAGTTTCAAGAAGCTAGCACAAACCATGTTTGATTTAGAGTTCGAACTGCATCTGTCAATATAGGAGAAAACAGAGTGAAAACTAAAAATTCAAACTGTTACTGCAAACGAATGCTTCAAGCTAGGAGAACGAAACTTGAACATCCACTTTTTATTGGTGTACTGCTGATTACTTGAAATCATTATGAAGGACGGAAAAAAAAATATGTTGAGATTTCAGGAGACTGTAGTATTTTGGCAGCCTAACAACGCCTTTCATTGAATGTGTCTTTCGTCAGTCTCTGCTTAGGTCTACATCCAGAGGAAACAAAAAATAAAAATAGAACGTAGAACTAATTTACTGTTTCAAGTTTCAAGAAGCTAGCACAAACCGTGTTTGATTTAGAGTTCGAACTACATTTGTCAATATAGGAGAAAACAGAGTGAAACCTAAAAATTCAAACTGTTACTCCAAAAGAATGCTTCAATCTAGGAGAACTAAACTTTGGCATCCAAGTGGGATTGGTGTACTGATCATTACTTGAAAGTATCATGAAGATTGGATGAAAAAATATATGTTGAGATTTCAGGAGACTCTAGTGTGTTGGAAGTTTGGCAACCCCTTTCAGTATAAGTGTTATTCGCCAGTCCCAGCTTTAGGATACAAGAGGAAACAAACCTTAGAGATAGAACGTAGAACAAATTTATAGTGTCAAGTTTCAAGAAGCTAGCACAAACCGGTGTTTGATTTAGAGTTCTAACTGCATCTGTCAATATAGGAGAAAACAGAGTGAAACCTATAATTTCTAACTGTTCCTGCAAACGAATGCTACAACCTAGAAGAACAAAACTTGGGCATCCACGTTTGATTGGTGTACTGATCAATACTTGAAAGAATCATGAAGATTGGATGAAAAAATATATGTTGAGATTTCAGGAGACGGTAGTTTTTTGGAAGCTTAACAACGCCTTTCATTGAAAGTGTTATTCGCCAGTCTCTGCTTAAGGCTACATCAAGAGGAAACAAACCTTGAGATAGAACGTAGAACTACTTTATTGGGTCAAGTTTCAAGAAGCTAGCACAAACCATGTTTGATTTAGAGTTCGAACTGCATCTGTCAATATAGGAGAAAACAGAGTGAAAACTATAAATTCAAACTGTTGCTGCAAACGAATGCTTCAAGCTAGAAGAACGAAACTTGAAAATCCACGTTTTATTGGTGTACTGCTCATTACTTGAAATATCATGAAGGTCGGAAAAAAAAAATATGTTGAGATTTCAGGAGACTGTAGTATTTTGGCAGCCTAACAACGCCTTTCATTGAATGTGTCTTTCGTCAGTCTCTGCTTAGGTCTACATCCAGAGGAAACAAAAAATAAAAATAGAATGTAGAACTACTTTACTGTTTCAAGTTTCAAGAAGCTAGCACAAACCGTGTTTGATTTAGAGTTCGAACTACATTTGTCAATATAGGAGAAAACAGAGTGAAACCTAAAAATTCAAACTGTTACTCCAAAAGAATGCTTCAATCTAGGAGAACTAAACTTTGGCATCCAAGTGGGATTGGTGTACTGATCATTACTTGAAAGTATCATGAAGATTGGATGAAAAAATATATGTTGAGATTTCAGGAGACTCTAGTGTGTTGGAAGTTTGGCAACCCCTTTCAGTATAAGTGTTATTCGCCAGTCCCAGCTTTAGGATACAAGAGGAAACAAACCTTAGAGATAGAACGTAGAACTACTTTATAGTGTCAAGTTTCAAGAAGCTAGCACAAACCGTGTTTCATTTAGAGTTCTAACTGCATCTTTCAATATAGGAGAAAACAGAGTGAAACCTATAATTTCTAACTGTTCCTGGAAACGAGTGCTACAACCTAGAAGAACGAAACTTGGGCATCCACGTTTGATTGGTGTATTGATCAATACTTGAACGAATCATGAAGATTGGATGAAAAAATATATGTTGAGATTTCAGGAGTCGGTAGTTTTTTGGAAGCTTAACAACGCCTTTCATTGAAAGTGTTATTCGCCAGTCTCTGCTTAAGGCTACATCAAGAGGAAACAAACCTTGAGATAGAACGTAGAACTACTTTATTGGGTCAAGATTCAAGAAGCTAGCACAAACCATGTTTGAATTAGAGTTCGAACTGCATCTGTCAATATAGGAGAAAACAGAGTGAAAACTATAAATTCAAACTGTTGCTGCAAACGAATGCTTCAAGCTAGAAGAACGAAACTTGAACATCCACGTTTTATTGGTGTACTGCTCATTACTTGAAATGATCATGAAGGTCGGAAAAAAAAATGTGTTGAGATTTCAGGAGACTGTTGTATTTTGGCAGCCTAACAACGCCTTTCATTGAATGTGTCTTTCGTCAGTCTCTGCTTAGGTCTACATCAAGAGGAAACAAAATATAAAAATAGAATGTAGAACTACTTTACTGTTTCAAGTTTCAAGAAGCTAGCACAAACCGTGTTTGATTTAGAGTTCGAACTACATTTGTCAATATAGGAGAAAACATAGTGAAACCTAAAAATTCAAACTGTTACTCCAAAACAATGCTTCAATCTAGGAGAACTAAACTTTGGCATCCAAGTGGGATTGGTGTACTGATCATTACTTGAAAGTATCATGAAGATTGGATGAAAAAATATATGTTGAGATTTCAGGAGACTCTAGTGTGTTGGAAGTTTGGCCACCCTTTCAGTATAATGTTATTCGCCAGTCCCAGCTTTAGGATACAAGAGGAAACAAACCTTAGAGATAGAACGTAGTACTACTTTATTGTGTCAAGTTTCAAGAAGCTAGCACAAACCGTGTTTGATTTAGAGTTCTAACTGCATCTGTCAATATAGGAGAAAACAGAGTGAAACCTATAATTTCTAACTGTTCCTGCAAAAGAATGCTACACCTAGAAGAACAAAACTTGGGCATCCACGTTTGATGGTGTACTGATCAATACTTGAAAGAATCATGAAGATTGGATGAAAAAATATATGTTTAGATTTCAGGAGACGGTAGTTTTTTGGAAGCTTAACAACGCCTTTCAATGAAAGAGTTTTTCGCCAGTCTCTGCTTAAGGCTACATCAAGAGGAAACAAACCTTAGAGATAGAACGTAGAACTACTTTATTGTGTCAAGTTTCAAGAAGCTAGCACAAACCATGTTTGATTTAGAGTTCCAACTCCATCTGTCAATATAGGAGAAAACAGAGTGAAACCTAAAAATTCAAACTGTTACTCCAAAACAATGCTTCAATCTAGGAGAACTAAACTTTGGCATCCAAGTGGATTGGTGTACTGATCATTACTTGAAAGTATCATGAAGATTGGATGAAAAAATATATGTTGAGATTTCAGGAGACTCTAGTGTGTTGGAAGTTTGGTCACCCCTTTCAGAATAAGTGTTATTCGCCAGTCCCAGCTTTAGGATACAAGAGGAACAAACCTTAGAGATAGAACGTAGAACTACTTTATTGTGTCAAGATTCAAGAAGCTAGCACAAACCGTGTTTCATTTAGAGTTCTAACTGCATCTGTCCATATAGGAGAAAACAGAGTGAAAATTATAATTTCTAACTGTTCCTGCAAACGAATGCTACAACCTAGAAGAACAAAACTTGGGCATCCACGTTTGATTGGTGTACTGATCAATACTTGAAAGAATCATGAAGATTGGATGAAAAAATATATGTTGAGATTTCAGGAGATGGTAGTTTTTTGGAAGCTTAACAACGCCCTTCATTGAAATTGTTATTCGCCAGTCTCTGCTTAAGGCTACATCAAGAGGAAACAAACCTTAGTGATAGAACGTAGAACTACTTTATTGTGTCAAGTTCAAGAAGCTAGCACAAACCATGTTTGATTTAGAGTTCGAACTGCATCTGTCAATATAGGAGAAAACAGAGTGAAAACTAAAAATTCAAACTGTTACTGCAAACGAATGCTTCAACCTAGGAGAACGAAACTTGAACATCCACGTTTTATTGGTGTACTGCTCATTACTTGAAATGATCATGAAGGTCGGAAAAAAAAATATGTTGAGATTTCCGGAGACTGTAGTATTTTGGCAGCCTAACAACGCTTTCATTGAATGTGTCTTTCGTCAGTCTCTGCTTAGGTCTACATCCAGATTAAACAAAAAATAAAAATAGAATGTAGAACTACTTTACTGTTTCAAGTTTCAAGAAGCTAGCACAAACCGTGTTTGATTTAGAGTTCGAACTACATTTGTCAATATAGGAGAAAACAGAGTGAAACCTAAAAATTCAAACTGTTACTAGAAAAGAATGCTTCAATCTAGGAGAACTAAACTTTGGCATCCAAGTGGGATTGTGTACTGATCATTACTTGAAAGTATCATGAAGATTGATGAAAAAATATATGTTGAGATTTCAGGAGACTCTAGTGTGTTGGAAGGTTTGGCAACCCCTTTCAGTATAAGTGTTATTCGCCAGTCCCAGCTTTAGGATACAAGAGGAAACAAACCTTAGAGATAGAACGTAGAACAACTTTATAGTGTCAAGTTTCAAGAAGCTAGCACAAACCGTGTTTGATTTAGAGTTCTAACTGCATCTGTCAATATAGGAGAAAACAGAGTGAAACCTATAATTTCTAACTGTTCCTGCAAACGAATGCTACAACCTAGAAGAACAAAACTTGGGCATCCACGTTTGATTGGTGTACTGATCAATACTTGAAAGAATCATGAAGATTGGATGAAAAAATATATGTTGAGATTTCAGGAGACGGTAGTTTTTTGGAAGCTTAACAACGCCTTTCATTGAAAGTGTTATTCGCCAGTCTCTGCTTAAGGCTACATCAAGAGGAAACAAACCTTGAGATAGAACGTAGAACTACTTTATTGGGTCAAGTTTCAAGAAGCTAGCACAAACCATGTTTGATTTAGAGTTCCAACTCCATCTGTCAATATAGGAGAAAACAGAGTGAAAACTAAAATTCAAACTGTTACTGCAAACGAATGCTTCAAGCTAGGAGAACGAAACTTGAACATCCACTTTTTATTGGTGTACTGCTGATTACTTGAAATCATTATGAAGGACGGAAAAAAAATATGTTGAGATTTCAGGAGACTGTAGTATTTTGGCAGCCTAACAACGCCTTTCATTGAATGTGTCTTTCGTCAGTCTCTGCTTAGGTCTACATCCAGAGGAAACAAAAAATAAAAATAGAATGTAGAACTACTTTACAGTTTCAAGTTTCAAGAAGCTAGCACAAACCGTGTTTGATTTAGAGTTCGAACTACATTTGTCAATATAGGAGAAAACAGAGTGAAACCTAAAAATTCAAACTGTTACTCCAAAAGAATGCTTCAATCTAGGAGAACTAAACTTTGGCATCCAAGTGGGATTGGTGTACTGATCATTACTTGAAAGTATCATGAAGATTGGATGAAAAAATATATGTTGAGATTTCAGGAGACTCTAGTGTGTTGGAAGTTTGGCAACCCCTTTCAGTATAAGTGTTATTCGCCAGTCCCAGCTTTAGGATACAAGAGGAAACAAACCTTAGAGATAGAACGTAGAACAAATTTATAGTGTCAAGTTTCAAGAAGCTAGCACAAACCGTGTTGATTTAGAGTTCTAACTGCATCTGTCAATATAGGAGAAAACAGAGTGAAACCTATAATTTCTAACTGTTCCTGCAAACGAATGCTACAACCTAGAAGAACAAAACTTGGGCATCCACGTTTGATTGGTGTACTGATCAATACTTGAAAGAATCATGAAGATTGGATGAAAAAATATATGTTGAGATTTCAGGAGACGGTAGTTTTTTGGAAGCTTAACAACGCCTTTCATTGAAAGTGTTATTCGCCAGTCTCTGCTTAAGGCTACATCAAGAGAAACAAACCTTGAGATAGAACGTAGAACTACTTTATTGGGTCAAGTTTCAAGAAGCTAGCACAAACCATGTTTGATTTAGAGTTCGAACTGCATCTGTCAATATAGGAGAAAACAGAGTGAAAACTATAAATTCAAACTGTTGCTGCAAACGAATGCTTCAAGCTAGAAGAACGAAACTTGAAAATCCACGTTTTATTGGTGTACTGCTCATTACTTGAAATTATCATGAAGGTCGGAAAAAAAAATATGTTGAGATTTCAGGAGACTGTAGTATTTTGGCAGCCTAACAACGCCTTTCATTGAATGTGTCTTTCGTCAGTCTCTGCTTAGGTCTACATCCAGAGGAAACAAAAAATAAAAATAGAATGTAGAACTACTTTACTGTTTCAAGTTTCAAGAAGCTAGCACAAACCGTGTTTGATTTAGAGTTCGAACTACATTTGTCAATATAGGAGAAAACAGAGTGAAACCTAAAAATTCAAACTGTTACTCCAAAAGAATGCTTCAATCTAGGAGAACTAAACTTTGGCATCCAAGTGGGATTGGTGTACTGATCATTACTTGAAAAGTATCATGAAGATTGGATGAAAAAATATATGTTGAGATTTCAGGAGACTCTAGTGTGTTGGAAGTTTGGCAACCCCTTTCAGTATAAGTGTTATTCGCCAGTCCCAGCTTTAGGATACAAGAGGAAACAAATCTTAGAGATAGAACGTAGAACTACTTTATAGTGTCAAGTTTCAAGAAGCTAGCACAAACCGTGTTTCATTTAGAGTTCTAACTGCATCTTTCAATATAGGAGAAAACAGAGTGAAACCTATAATTTCTAACTGTTCCTGCAAACGAGTGCTACAACCTAGAAGAACGAAACTTGGGCATCCACGTTTGATTGGTGTATTGATCAATACTTGAAAGAATCATGAAGATTGGATGAAAAAATATATGTTGAGATTTCAGGAGACGGTAGTTTTTTGGAAGCTTAACAACGCCTTTCATTGAAAGTGTTATTCGCCAGTCTCTGCTTAAGGCTACATCAAGAGGAAACAAACCTTGAGATAGAACGTAGAACTACTTTATTGGGTCAAGATTCAAGAAGCTAGCACAAACCATGTTTGAATTAGAGTTCGAACTGCATCTGTCAATATAGGAGAAAACAGAGTGAAAACTATAAATTCAAACTGTTGCTGCAAACGAATGCTTCAAGCTAGAAGAACGAAACTTGAACATCCACGTTTTATTGGTGTACTGCTCATTACTTGAAATGATCATGAAGGTCGGAAAAAAAAATGTGTTGAGATTTCAGGAGACTGTTGTATTTTGGCAGCCTAACAACGCCTTTTCATTGAATGTGTCTTTCGTCAGTCTCTGCTTAGGTCTACATCAAGAGGAAACAAAATATAAAAATAGAATGTAGAACTACTTTACTGTTTCAAGTTTCAAGAAGCTAGCACAAACCGTGTTTGATTTAGAGTTCGAACTACATTTGTCAATATAGGAGAAAACAGAGTGAAACCTAAAAATTCAAACTGTTACTCCAAAAGAATGCTTCAATCTAGGAGAACTAAACTTTGGCATCCAAGTGGGATTGGTGTACTGATCATTACTTGAAAGTATCATGAAGATTGGATGAAAAAATATATGTTGAGATTTCAGGAGACTCTAGTGTGTTGGAAGTTTGGCAACCCCTTTCAGTATAAGTGTTATTCGCCAGTCCCAGCTTTAGGATACAAGAGGAAACAAACCTTAGAGATAGAACGTAGAACTACTTTATTGTGTCAAGTTTCAAGAAGCTAGCACAAACCGTGTTTGATTTAGAGTTCTAACTGCATCTGTCAATATAGGAGAAAACAGAGTGAAACCTATAATTTCTAACTGTTCCTGCAAACGAATGCTACAAACCTAGAAGAACAAACTTGGGCATCCACGTTTGATTGGTGTACTGATCAATACTTGAAAGAATCATGAAGATTGGATGAAAAAATATATGTTGAGATTTCAGGAGACGGTAGTTTTTTGGAAGCTTAACAACGCCTTTCATTGAAAGTGTTATTCGCCAGTCTCTGCTTAAGGCTACATCAAGAGGAAACAAACCTTGAGATAGAACGTAGAACTACTTTATTGGGTCAAGTTTCAAGAAGCTAGCACAAACCCATGTTTGATTTAGAGTTCCAACTCCATCTGTCAATATAGGAGAAAACAGAGTGAAAACTATAAATTCAAACTGTTGCTGCAAACGAATGCTTCAAGCTAGAAGAACGAAACTTGAAAATCCACGTTTTATTGGTGTACTGCTCATTACTTGAAATTATCTTGAAGGTCGGAAAAAAAAAATATGTTGAGATTTCAGGAGACTGTAGTATTTTGGCAGCCTAACAACGCCTTTCATTGAATGTGTCTTTCGTCAGTCTCTGCTTAGGTCTACATCCAGAGGAAACAAAAAATAAAAATAGAATGTAGAACTACTTTACAGTTTCAAGTTTCAAGAAGCTAGCACAAACCGTGTTTGATTTAGAGTTCGAACTACATTTGTCAATATAGGAGAAAACAGAGTGAACCTAAAAATTCAAACTGTTACTCCAAAAGAATGCTTCAATCTAGGAGAACTAAACTTTGGCATCCAAGTGGGATTGGTGTACTGATCATTACTTGAAAGTATCATGAAGATTGGATGAAAAAATATATGTTGAGATTTCAGGAGACTCTAGTGTGTTGGAAGTTAGGCAACCCCTTTCAGTATAAGTGTTATTCGCCAGTCCCAGCTTTAGGATACAAGAGGAAACAAACCTTAGAGATAGAACGTAGAACAACTTTATAGTGTCAAGTTTCAAGATCTAGCACAAACCGTGTTTGATTTAGAGTTCTAACTGCATCTGTCAATATAGGAGAAAACAGAGTGAAACCTATAATTTCTAACTGTTCCTGCAAACGAATGCTACAACCTAGAAGAACAAAACTTGGGCATCCACGTTTGATTGGTGTACTGATCAATACTTGAAAGAATCATGAAGATTGGATGAAAAAATATATGTTGAGATTTCAGGAGACGGTAGTTTTTGGAAGCTTAACAACGCCTTTCATTGAATGTGTTATTCGCCAGTCTCTGCTTAAGGCTACATCAAGAGGAAACAAACCTTGAGATAGAACGTAGAACTACTTTATTGGGTCAAGTTTCAAGAAGCTAGCACAAACCATGTTTGATTTAGAGTTCCAACTCCATCTGTCAATATAGGAGAAAACAGAGTGAAAACTAAAAATTCAAACTGTTACTGCAAACGAATGCTTCAAGCTAGGAGAACGAAACTTGAACATCCACTTTTTATTGGTGTACTGCTGATTACTTGAAATCATTATGAAGGACGGAAAAAAAATATGTTGAGATTTCAGGAGACTGTAGTATTTTGGCAGCTTGGCAGCCTAACAACGCCTTTCATTGAATGTGTCTTTCGTCAGTCTCTGCTTAGGTCTACATCCAGAGGAAACAAAAAATAAAAATAGAACGTAGAACTAATTTACTGTTTCAAGTTTCAAGAAGCTAGCACAAACCGTGTTTGATTTAGAGTTCGAACTACATTTGTCAATATAGGAGAAAACAGAGTGAAACCTAAAAATTCAAACTGTTACTCCAAAAGAATGCTTCAATCTAGGAGAACTAAACTTTGGCATCCAAGTGGGATTGGTGTACTGATCATTACTTGAAAGTATCATGAAGATTGGATGAAAAAATATATGTTGAGATTTCAGGAGACTCTAGTGTGTTGGAAGTTTGGCAACCCCTTTCAGTATAAGTGTTATTCGCCAGTCCCAGCTTTAGGATACAAGAGGAAACAAACCTTAGAGATAGAACGTAGAACTACTTTATTGTGTCAAGTTTCAAGAAGCTAGCACAAACCGTGTTTGATTTAGAGTTCTAACTGCATCTGTCAATATAGGAGAAAACAGAGTGAAACCTATAATTTCTAACTGTTCCTGCAAACGAATGCTACAACCTAGAAGAACAAAACTTGGGCATCCAAGTTTGATTGGTGTACTGATCAATACTTGAAAGAATCATGAAGATTGGATGAAAAAATATATGTTGAGATTTCAGGAGACGGTAGTTTTTTGGAAGCTTAACAACGCCTTTCATTGAAAGTGTTATTCGCCAGTCTCTGCTTAAGGCTACATCAAGAGGAAACAAACCTTGAGATAGAACGTAGAACTACTTTATTGGGTCAAGTTTCAAGAAGCTAGCACAAACCATGTTTGATTTAGAGTTCGAACTGCATCTGTCAATATAGGAGAAAACAGAGTGAAAACTATAAATTCAAACTGTTGCTGCAAACGAATGCTTCAAGCTAGAAGAACGAAACTTGAAAATCCACGTTTTATTGGTGTACTGCTCATTACTTGAAATTATCTTGAAGGTCGGAAAAAAAAAATATGTTGAGATTTCAGGAGACTGTAGTATTTTGGCAGCCTAACAAC
>NW_027515430.1:0-79476 GCF_048772815.1 Callospermophilus lateralis
TTTGGAAAAGCACTTTCATTGAGAGGGGTTGCCAAGCTTCTAAGAAATAACGAGTTTCCGAAATACCAGCAAATATTTTTTCAACCAATCTTGATGATACTTGGAGCTAATGATCAGTACACAAATCCCACTTGGCTCACCAAATTTTGTTCTTCTTGGTTGAAGCGTTCGTCTACAGTAGCAGTTTTTATATTTAGGTTTCCCTCTGTTCTCTCCTATATAGAAAGATGAATTTGGAACTCTAAATCCAACATGGTTTGTAGTAGCTCTTTGGAACTTGACAAAATAAAGGAGTTCTCAGTTTTGTCTCTATGGTTTGTTTCCTCTTCAAGTAGCCCTAGACACAGACTGTGGAAAGCACTTTCATTGAGATGGGCTGCCAAGCTTCTAAGAAATAACGAGTTTCCGAAATACCAGCAAATATTTTTTCACACAATCTTGTTGATACTTGGTGGTAATGATCAGTACACAAATCCCACTTGGCTCACCAAATTTTGTTCTTCTAGGTTGAAGCGTTCGTCTACAGTAGCAGTTTTTATATTTAGGTTTCTCTCTGTTCTCTCCTATATAGATAGATGAATTTGGAACTCTAAATCCAACATGGTTTGTAGTAGCTCTTTGAAACTTGACAAAATAAAGGAGTTCTCCGATTTTTCTCTATGGTTTGTTTCCTCTTCAAGTAGCCCTAGGCACAGACTTTGGAAAAGCACTTTCATTGAGAGGGGTTGCCAAGCTTCTAAGAAATAACGAGTTTCCGAAATACCAGCAAATATTTTTTCACCCAATCTTGATGATACTTGGTGGTAATGATCAGTACACAAATCCCACTTGGCTTACCAAATTTTGTTCTTCTAGGTTGAAGCGTTCGTCTACAGTAGCAGTTTTTATATTTAAGTTTCCCTTGGTTCTCTGCTATATAGATAGATGAATTTGGAACTCTAAATCCAACATGGTTTGTAGTAGCTCTTTGAAACTTGACAAAATAAAGGAGTTCTCAGATTTGCCTCTATGGTTTGTTTCCTCTTCAAGTAGCCCTAGGCACAGACTGTGGAAAGCACTTTCATTGAGATTGGTGGCCAAGCTTCTAAGAAATAACGAGTTTCCGAAATACCAGCAAATATTATTTCACACAATCTTGTTGATACTTAGTGGTAATGATCAGTATACAAATCCCACTTGGCTCACCAAATTTTGTTCTTCTAGGTTGAAGCGTTCGCTACAGTAGCAGTTTTTATATTTAGGTTTCTCTCTGTTCTCTCCTATATAGATAGATGAATTTGGAACTCTAAATCCAACATGTATTGTACTAGCTCTTTGAAACTTGACAAAATAAAGGAGTTCTCAGATTGCCTCTATGGTTTGTTTCCTCTTAAAGTAGCCCTAGGCACAGACTGTGGAATAGCACTTTCATTGAGAGGGGTTGCCAAGCTTCTAAGAAATAACGAATTTCCGAAATACCAGCAAATATTTTTTCACCCAATCTTGATGATACTTGGTGGTAATGATCAGTACACAAATCCCACTTGGCATACCAAATTTTGTTCTTCTAGGTTGAAGCGTTCGTCTACAGTAGCAGTTTTTATATTTAAGTTTCCCTCGGTTCTCTCCTATTTAGATAGATGAATTTGGAACTCTAAGTCCAACATGGTTTGTAGTAGCTCTTTGAAACTTGACAAAATAAAGGAGTTCTCAGATTTGCCTCTATGGTTTGTTTCCTCTTCAAGTAGCCCTAGGCACAGACTGTGGAAAAGAACTTTCATTGAGAGGGGTTGCCAAGCTTCTAAGAAATAACGAGTTTCCGAAATACCAGCAAATATTTTTTCACCCGATCTTGATGACACTTGGTGGTAATGATCAGTACACAAATCCCACTTGGCTTACCAAATTTTGTTCTCTAGGTTGAAGCGTTCGTCTACAGTAGCAGTTTTTATATTTAAGTTTCCCTCGGTTCTCTCCTATATAGATAGATGAATTTGGAACTCTAAATCCAACATGGTTTGTAGTAGCTCTTTGAAACTTGACAAAATAAAGGAGTTCTCAGATTTGCCTCTATGGTTTGTTTCCTCTTCAAGTAGCCCTAGGCACAGACTGTGGAAAAGCACTTTCATTGAGAGGGGTTGCCAAGCTTCTAAGAAATAATGAGTTTCCGAAATACCAGCAAATATTTTTTCACCCAATCTTGATGATACTTGTTGCTAATGATCAGTACACATATCCCACTTGGCTCACCAAATTTAGTTCTTCTAGGTTGAAGCGTTCGTGTACAGTAGCAGTTTTTATATTTAGGGTTCCCTCTGTTCTCTCCTATACAGATAGATGAATTTGGAACTCTAAATCCAACATGGTTTGTAGTAGCTCTTTGAAACTTGACAAAATAAAGGAGTTCTCAGTTTTGTCTCTATGGTTTGTTTCCTCTTCAAGTAGCCCTAGGCACAGACTGTGGAAAGCACTTTCATTGAGATGGGTTGCCAAGCTTCTAAGAAATAACGAGTTTCGAAATACCAGCAAATATTTTTTCACCCAAATTTGATGATTCTTGGTGGTAATGATCAGTACACAAATCCCACTTGGCTCACGAAATTTTGTTCTTCTAGTTTGAAGCGTTCGTCTACATTAGCAGTTTTTATATTTAGGTTTCCCTTTGTTCTCTCGTATTTAGATAGATGAATTTGGAACTCTAAATCCAACATGGTTTGTAGTAGCTCTTTGAAACTTGACAAAATAAAGGAGTTCTCAGTTTTGTCTCTATGGTTTGTTTCCTCTTCAAGTAGCCCTAGGCACAGACTGTGGAAAGCACTTTCATTGAGAGGGGTTGCCAAGCTTCTAAGAAATAACGAGTTTCCGAAATACCAGCAAATATTTTTTCACCCAATCTTGATGATACTTGGTGGTAATGATCAGTACACAAATCCCACTTGGCTCACCAAATTTTGTTCTTCTAGGTTGAAGCGTTCGTCTACAGTAGCAGTTTTTATATTTAGGTTTCCCTCTGTTCTCTCCTATATAGATATATGAATTTGGAACTCTAAATCCAACATGGTTTGTAGTAGCTCTTTGAAACTTGAGAAAATAAAGGAGTTCTCAGTTTTGTCTCTATGGTTTGTTTCCTCTTCAAGTAGCCCTAGGCACAGACTGTGGAAAGCACTTTCATTGAGATGGGTTGCCAAGCTTCTAAGAAATAACGAGTTTCAGAAATAGCAGCAAATATTTTTTCACACAATCTAGTTGATACTTGGTGGTAATGATCAGTACACAAATCCCACTTGGCTCACCAAATTTTGTTCTTCTAGGTTGAAGCATTCGGCTACAGTAGCAGTTTTTATATTTAGGTTTCTCTCTGTTCTCTCCTATATAGATAGATGAATTTGGAACTCTAAATCCAACATGGTTTGTAGTAGCTCTTTGAAACTTGACAAAATAAAGTAGTTCTCAGATTAGTCTCTATGGTTTGTTTCCTCTTCAAGTAGCCCTAGGCACAGACTGTGGAAAAGAACTTTCATTGAGAGGGGTTGCCAAGCTTCTAAGAAATAACGAGTTTCCGAAATACCAGCAAATATTTTTTCACCCAACCTTGATGATACTTGGTGGTAATGATCAGTACACAAATCCCACTTGGCTTACCAAATTTTGTTCTTCTAAGTTGAAGCGTTCGTCTACAGTAGGAGTTTTTATATTTAGGTTTCCCTCTGTTCTCTCCTATATAGATAGATGAATTTGGAACACTAAATCCAACATGGTTTGTAGTAGCTCTTTGAAACTTGACAAAATAATGGAGTTTTCAGATTTGTCTCTATGGTTTGTTTCCTCTTCACATAGCCCTAGCCACAGACTGTGGAAAATCATTTTCATTGAGAGGGGTTGCCAAGCTTCTAAGAAATAACGAGTTTCCGAAATACCAGCAATATTTTTTCACCCAATCTTGATGATACTTGGTGGTAATGATCAGTACACAAATCCCACTTGGCTCACCAAATTTTGTTCGTCTAGGTTGAAATTTTCGTAGACAGTATCAGTTTTTATATTTAGGTTTCCCTCGATTCTCTGATATATAGATGGATGAATTTGGAACTCTAAATCCAACATGGTTTGTAGTACATCTTTGAAACTTGACAAAATAAAGGAGTTCTCAGTTTTGTCTCTATGGTTTGTTTCCTGTTCAAGTAGCCCTAGGCACAGACTGTGGAAAGCACTTTCATTGAGAGGGGTTGTCAAGATTTTAAGAAATAACGAGTTTCCGAAATACCAGCAAATATTTTTTCACCCAATCTTGATAATACTTGGTGGTAATGATCAGTACACAAATCCCACTTGGCTCACCAAATTTTGTTCTTCTAGGTTGAAGCTTTCTTCTACAGTCGCAGTTTTTATATTTAGGTTTCCCTCTGTTCTCTCCTATATAGATAGATGAATTTGGAACTATAAATCCAACATGGATTGTAGTAGCTCTTTGAAACTTGACAAAATAAAGGATTTCTCAGTTTTGTCTCTATGGTTTGTTTCCTCTTCAAGTAGCCCTAGGCACAGACTGTGGAAAAGCACTTTCATAGAGAGGGGTTGCCAAGCTTCTAAGAAATAACGAGTTTCCGAAATACCAGCAAATATTTTTTCACCCAAATTTGATGATTCTTTTTGGTAATGATCAGTACACAAATCCCACTTGGCTCACCAAATTTTGTTCTTCTAGGTTGAAGCGTTCGTCTACAGTAGCAGTTTTTATATTTAGGTTTCCCTCTGTTCTCTCCTATACAGATAGATGAATTTGGAACTCTAAATCCAACATGGTTTGTAGTAGCTCTTTGAAACTTGAGAAAATAAAGGAGTTCTCAGTTTTGTCTCTATGGTTTGTTTCCTCTTAAAGTAGCCCTAGGCACAGACTGTGGAA
The DNA here is from genome assembly GCF_048772815.1 of Callospermophilus lateralis. NCBI lineage: Eukaryota > Metazoa > Chordata > Mammalia > Rodentia > Sciuridae > Callospermophilus > Callospermophilus lateralis. Next base: position 4,883 of record NW_027515430.1, read on the forward strand.
AGCACTTTCATTGAGATGGGTTGCCAAGCTTCTAAGAAATAATGAGTTTCCGAAATAGCAGCAAATATTTTTTCACACAATCTAGTTGATCCTTGGTGGTAATGATCAGTACACAAATCCCACGTGGCTCACCAAATTTTGTTCTTCTAGGTTGAAGCGTTCGTCTACAGTAACAGTTTTTATATTTAGGTTTCTCTCAGTTCTCTCCTATATAGATAGATGAATTTGGAACTCTAAATCCAACATGGTTTGTAGTAGCTCTTTGAAACTTGACAAAATAAAGGAGTTCTCAGATTAGTCTCTATGGTTTGTTTCCTCTTCAAGTAGCCCTAGGCACAGACTGTGGAAAAGCACTTTCATTGAGAGGGGTTGCCAAGCTTCTAAGAAATAACGAGTTTCCGAAATACCAGCAAATATTTTTTCACCCAATCTTGATGATACTTGGTGGTAATTATCAGTACACAAATCCCACTTGGCTTACCAAATTTTGTTCTTCTAAGTTGAAGCGTTCGTCTACAGTAGGAGTTTTTATATTTAGGTTTCCCTCTGTTCTCTCCTATATAGATAGATGAATTTGGAACTCTAAATCCAACATGGTTTGTAGTAGCTCTTTGAAACTTGACAAAATAATGGAGTTCTCAGATTTGTCTCTATGGTTTGTTTCCTCTTCACATAGCCCTAGCCACAGACTGTGGAAAATCATTTTCATTGAGAGGGGTTGCCAAGCTTCTAAGAAATAACGAGTTTCCGAAATACCAGCAAATATTTTTTCACCCAATCTTGATGATACTTGGTGGTAATGATCAGTACACAAATCCCACTTGGCTCACCAAATTTTGTTCGTCTAGGTTGAAGTGTTCGTAGACAGTATCAGTTTTTATATTTAGGTTTCCCTCGATTCTCTGATATATAGATGGATGAATTTGGAACTCTAAATCCAACATGGTTTGTAGTACATCTTTGAAACTTGACAAAATAAAGGAGTTCTCAGTTTTGTCTCTATGGTTTGTTTCCTGTTCAAGTAGCCCTAGGCACAGACTGTGGAAAGCACTTTCATTGAGAGGGGTTGCCAAGCTTCTACGAAATAACGAGTTTCCGAAATACCAGCAAATATTTTTTCACCCAATCTTGATAATACTTGGTGGTAATGATCAGTACACAAATCCCACTTGGCTCACCAAATTTTGTTCTTCTAGGTTGAAGCTTTCGTCTACAGTCGCAGTTTTTATATTTAGGTTTCCCTCTGTTCTCTCCTATATAGATAGATGAATTTGGAACTATAAATCTAACATGGATTGTAGTAGCTCTTTGAAACTTGACAAAATAAAGGATTTCTCAGTTTTGTCTCTATGGTTTGTTTCCTCTTAAAGTAGACCTAGGCACAGACTGTGGAAATCACTTTAATTGAGATGGGTTGCCAAGCTTCTAAGAAATAACGAGTTTCCGAAATACCAGCAAATATTTTTTCACACAATCTTGTTGATACTTGGTGGTAATGATCAGTACACAAATCCCACTATGCTCACCATATTTTGTTCTTCTAGGTTGAAGCGTTCATCTACAGTAGCAGTTTTTATATTTAGGTTTCCCTCGGTTCTCTCCTATATAGATAGATGAATTTGGAACTCTAAATCCAACATGGTTTGTAGTAGCTCTTTGAAACTTGACAAAATAAAGGAGTTCTCAGTTTTGTCTCTAAGGATTGTTTCCTCTTCAAGTAGCCCTAGGCACAGACTGTGGAAAAGCACTTTCATTGAGAGGGGTTGCCAAGCTTCTAAGAAATAACGAGTATCCGAAATACCAGCAAATATTTTTTCACCCAATCTTGATGATACTTGGTGGTAATGATCAGTACACAAATCCCACGTGGCTTACCAAATTTTGTTCTTCTAGTTTGAAGCGTTCGTCTACAGTAGCAGTTTTTATATTTAGGTTTCCCTCTGTTGTCTCCTATATAGATAGATGAATTTGGAACTCTAAATCCAACATGCTTTGTAGTAGCTCCTTGAAACTTGACAAAATAAAGGAGTTCTCATTTTTGTCTCTATGGTTTGGTTCCTCTTCAAGTAGCCCTAGGCACACACTGTGGAAAAGCACTTTCACTGAGAGGGTTTGCCAAGCTTCTAAGAAATTACGAGTTTCGAAATACCAGCAAATATTTTTTCACCCAATATTGATGATACTTGGTGGTAATGATCTGTACCCAAATCCCACTTGGCTCACCAAATTTTGTTCTTCTAGGATGAAGCATTCGTCTAGAGTAGCAGTTTTTATATTTCTTTCCCCTCTGTTCTCTCCTATATAGATAGATGAATTTGGAACTCTAAATCCAACATGGTTTGTAGTAGCTCTTTGAAACTGACAAAATAAAGGAGTTCTCAGTTTTGTCTCTATGGTTTGTTTCCTCTTCAAGTAGCCCTAGGCACAGACTGTGGAAAAGCACTTTCATTGAGAGGGGTTGCCAAGCTTCTAAGAAATAACGAGTTTCGAAATAACAGCAAATATTTTTTCACCCAAATTTGATGATTCTTGGTGGTAATGATTAGTACACAAATCCCACTTGGCTCACTAAATTTTGTTCTTCTAGTTTAAAGCTTTCGTCTACAGTAGCAGTTTTTATATTTAGGTTTCCCTTTGTTCTCTCGTATTTAGATAGATGAATTTGGAACTCTAAATCCAACATGGTTTGTAGTAGCTCTTTGAAACTTGACAAAATAAAGGAGTTCTCAGTTTTGTCTCTATGGTTTGTTTCCTCTTCAAGTAGCCCTAGGCACAGACTGTGGAAAGCACTTTCATTGAGAGGGGTTGCCAAGCTTCTAAGAAATAACGAGTTTCCGAAATACCAGCAAATATTTTTTCACCCAATCTTGATGATACTTGGTGGTAATGATCAGTACACAAATCCCACTTGGCTCACCAAATTTTGTTCTTCTAGGTTGAAACGTTCATCTACAGTAGCAGTTTTTATATTTAGGTTTCCCTCTCTTCTCTCCCATATAGATAGATGAATTTGGAACTCTAAATCCAACATGGTTTGTAGTAGCTCTTTGAAACTTGACAAAATAAAGGAGTTCTCCGATTTTTCTATGGTTTGTTTCCTCTTCAAGTAGCCCTAGGCACAGACTTTGGAAAAGCACTTTCATTGAGAGGGGTTGCCAAGCTTCTAAGAAATAACGAGTTTCCGAAATACCAGCAAATATTTTTTCAACCAATCTTGATGATACTTGGAGCTAATGATCAGTACACAAATCCCACTTGGCTCACCAAATTTTGTTCTTCTTGGTTGAAGCGTTCGTCTACAGTAGCAGTTTTTATATTTAGGTTTCCCTCTGTTCTCTCCTATATAGAAAGATGAATTTGGAACTCTAAATCCAACATGGTTTGTAGTAGCTCTTTGGAACTTGACAAAATAAAGGAGTTCTCAGTTTTGTCTCTATGGTTTGTTTCCTCTTCAAGTAGCCCTAGGCACAGACTGTGGAAAGCACTTTCATTGAGATGGGCTGCCAAGCTTCTAAGAAATAACGAGTTTCCGAAATACCAGCAAATATTTTTTCACACAATCTTGTTGATACTTGGTGGTAATGATCAGTACACAAATCCCACTTGGCTCACCAAATTTTGTTCTTCTAGGTTGAAGCGTTCGTCTACAGTAGCAGTTTTTATATTTAGGTTTCTCTCTGTTCTCTCCTATATAGATAGATGAATTTGGAACTCTAAATCCAACATGGTTTGTAGTAGCTCTTTGAAACTTGACAAAATAAAGGAGTTCTCTGATTTTTCTCTATGGTTTGTTTCCTCTTCAAGTAGCCCTAGGCACAGACTTTGGAAAAGCACTTTCATTGAGAGGGGTTGCCAAGCTTCTAAGAAATAACGAGTTTCCGAAATACCAGCAAATATTTTTTCACCCAATCTTGATGATACTTGGTGGTAATGATCAGTACACAAATCCCACTTGGCTTACCAAATTTTGTTCTTCTAGGTTGAAGCGTTCGTCTACAGTAGCAGTTTTTATATTTAGGTTTCTCTCTGTTCTCTCCTATATAGAAAGATGAATTTGGAACTCTAAATCCAACATGGTTTGTAGTAGCTCTTTGAAACTTGACAATATAAAGGGGTTCTCAGATTTGCCTCTATGGTTTGTTTCCTCTTCAAGTAGCCCTAGGCACAGACTGTGGAAAGCACTTTCATTGAGATTGGTGGCCAAGCTTCTAAGATATAACGAGTTTCCGAAATACCAGCAAATATTATTTCACACAATCTTGTTGATACTTAGTGGTAATGATCAGTATACAAATCCCACTTGGCTCACCAAATTTTGTTCTTCTAGGTTGAAGCGTTCGCTACAGTAGCAGTTTTTATATTTAGGTTTCTCTCTGTTCTCTCCTATATAGATAGATGAATTTGGAACTCTAAATCCAACATGTATTGTACTAGCTCTTTGAAACTTGACAAAATAAAGGAGTTCTCAGATTTGCCTCTATGGTTTGTTTCCTCTTAAAGTAGCCCTAGGCACAGACTGTGGAATAGCACTTTCATTGAGAGGGGTTGCCAAGCTTCTAAGAAATAACGAATTTCCGAAATACCAGCAAATATTTTTCACCCAATCTTGATGATACTTGGTGGTAATGATCAGTACACAAATCCCACTTGGCATACCAAATTTTGTTCTTCTAGGTTGAAGCGTTCGTCTACAGTAGCAGTTTTTATATTTAAGTTTCCCTCGGTTCTCTCCTATTTAGATAGATGAATTTGGAACTCTAAGTCCAACATGGTTTGTAGTAGCTCTTTGAAACTTGACAAAAGAAAGGAGTTCTCAGATTTGCCTCTATGGTTTGTTTCCTCTTCAAGTAGCCCTAGGCACAGACTGTGGAAAAGAACTTTCATTGAGAGGGGTTGCCAAGCTTCTAAGAAATAACGAGTTTCCGAAATACCAGCAAATATTTTTTCACCCGATCTTGATGACACTTGGTGGTAATGATCAGTACACAAATCCCACTTGGCTTACCAAATTTTGTTCTCTAGGTTGAAGCGTTCGTCTACAGTAGCAGTTTTTATATTTAAGTTTCCCTCGGTTCTCTCCTATATAGATAGATGAATTTGGAACTCTAAATCCAACATGGTTTGTAGTAGCTCTTTGAAACTTGACAAAATAAAGGAGTTCTCAGATTTGCCTCTATGGTTTGTTTCCTCTTCAAGTAGCCCTAGGCACAGACTGTGGAAAAGCACTTTCATTGAGAGGGGTTGCCAAGCTTCTAAGAAATAATGAGTTTCCGAAATACCAGCAAATATTTTTTCACCCAATCTTGATGATACTTGTTGCTAATGATCAGTACACATATCCCACTTGGCTCACCAAATTTAGTTCTTCTAGGTTGAAGCGTTCGTGTACAGTAGCAGTTTTTATATTTAGGGTTCCCTCTGTTCTCTCCTATACAGATAGATGAATTTGGAACTCTAAATCCAACATGGTTTGTAGTAGCTCTTTGAAACTTGACAAAATAAAGTAGTTCTCAGTTTTGTCTCTATGGTTTGTTTCCTCTTCAAGTAGCCCTAGGCACAGACTGTGGAAAGCACTTTCATTGAGATGGGTTGCCAAGCTTCTAAGAAATAACGAGTTTCGAAATACCAGCAAATATTTTTTCACCCAAATTTGATGATTCTTGGTGGTAATGATCAGTACACAAATCCCACTTGGCTCACGAAATTTTGTTCTTCTAGTTTGAAGCGTTCGTCTACATTAGCAGTTTTTATATTTAGGTTTCCCTTTGTTCTCTCGTATTTAGATAGATGAATTTGGAACTCTAAATCCAACATGGTTTGTAGTAGCTCTTTGAAACTTGACAAAATAAAGGAGTTCTCAGTTTTGTCTCTATGGTTTGTTTCCTCTTCAAGTAGCCCTAGGCACAGACTGTGGAAAGCACTTTCATTGAGAGGGGTTGCCAAGCTTCTAAGAAATAACGAGTTTCCGAAATACCAGCAAATATTTTTTCACCCAATCTTGATGATACTTGGTGGTAATGATCAGTACACAAATCCCACTTGGCTCACCAAATTTTGTTCTTCTAGGTTGAAGCGTTCGTCTACAGTAGCAGTTTTTATATTTAGGTTTCCCTCTGTTCTCTCCTATATAGATATATGAATTTGGAACTCTAAATCCAACATGGTTTGTAGTAGCTCTTTGAAACTTGAGAAAATAAAGGAGTTCTCAGTTTTGTCTCTATGGTTTGTTTCCTCTTCAAGTAGCCCTAGGCACAGACTGTGGAAAGCACTTTCATTGAGATGGGTTGCCAAGCTTCTAAGAAATAACGAGTTTCCGAAATAGCAGCAAATATTTTTTCACACAATCTAGTTGATACTTGGTGGTAATGATCAGTACACAAATCCCACTTGGCTCACCAAATTTTGTTCTTCTAGGTTGAAGCGTTCGGCTACAGTAGCAGTTTTTATATTTAGGTTTCTCTCTGTTCTCTCCTATATAGATAGATGAATTTGGAACTCTAAATCCAACATGGTTTGTAGTAGCTCTTTGAAACTTGACAAAATAAAGTAGTTCTCAGATTAGTCTCTATGGTTTGTTTCCTCTTCAAGTAGCCCTAGGCACAGACTGTGGAAAAGAACTTTCATTGAGAGGGGTTGCCAAGCTTCTAAGAAATAACGAGTTTCCGAAATACCAGCAAATATTTTTTCACCCAATCTTGATGATACTTGGTGGTAATGATCAGTACACAAATCCCACTTGGCTTACCAAATTTTGTTCTTCTAAGTTGAAGCGTTCGTCTACAGTAGGAGTTTTTATATTTAGGTTTCCCTCTGTTCTCTCCTATATAGATAGATGAATTTGGAACTCTAAATCCAACATGGTTTGTAGTAGCTCTTTGAAACTTGACAAAATAATGGAGTTCTCAGATTTGTCTCTATGGTTTGTTTCCTCTTCACATAGCCCTAGCCACAGACTGTGGAAAATCATTTTCATTGAGAGGGGTTGCCAAGCTTCTAAGAAATAACGAGTTTCCGAAATACCAGCAATATTTTTTCACCCAATCTTGATGATACTTGGTGGTAATGATCAGTACACAAATCCCACTTGGCTCACCAAATTTTGTTCGTCTAGGTTGAAGTTTTCGTAGACAGTATCAGTTTTTATATTTAGGTTTCCCTCGATTCTCTGATATATAGATGGATGAATTTGGAACTCTAAATCCAACATGGTTTGTAGTACATCTTTGAAACTTGACAAAATAAAGGAGTTCTCAGTTTTGTCTCTATGGTTTGTTTCCTGTTCAAGTAGCCCTAGGCACAGACTGTGGAAAGCACTTTCATTGAGAGGGGTTGTCAAGATTTTAAGAAATAACGAGTTTCCGAAATACCAGCAAATATTTTTTCACCCAATCTTGATAATACTTGGTGGTAATGATCAGTACACAAATCCCACTTGGCTCACCAAATTTTGTTCTTCTAGGTTGAAGCTTTCTTCTACAGTCGCAGTTTTTATATTTAGGTTTCCCTCTGTTCTCTCCTATATAGATAGATGAATTTGGAACTATAAATCCAACTAGGATTGTAGTAGCTCTTTGAAACTTGACAAAATAAAGGATTTCTCAGTTTTGTCTCTATGGTTTGTTTCCTCTTCAAGTAGCCCTAGGCACAGACTGTGGAAAAGCACTTTCATTGAGAGGGGTTGCCAAGCTTCTAAGAAATAAGGAGTTTCCGAAATACCAGCAAATATTTTTTCACCCAAATTTGATGATTCTTTTTGGTAATGATCAGTACACAAATCCCACTTGGCTCACCAAATTTTGTTCTTCTAGGTTGAAGCGTTCGTCTACAGTAGCAGTTTTTATATTTAGGTTTCCCTCTGTTCTCTCCTATACAGATAGATGAATTTGGAACTCTAAATCCAACATGGTTTGTAGTAGCTCTTTGTAACTTGAATAAATAAAGGAGTTCTCAGTTTTGTCTCTATGGTTTGTTTCCTCTTAAAGTAGCCCTAGGCACAGACTGTGGAAAGCACTTTCATTGAGATGGGTTGCCAAGCTTCTAAGAAATAATGAGTTTCCGAAATAGCAGCAAATATTTTTTCACACAATCTAGTTGATCCTTGGTGGTAATGATCAGTACACAAATCCCACGTGGCTCACCAAATTTTGTTCTTCTAGGTTGAAGCGTTCGTCTACAGTAACAGTTTTTATATTTAGGTTTCTCTCAGTTCTCTCCTATATAGATAGATGAATTTGGAACTCTAAATCCAACATGGTTTGTAGTAGCTCTTTGAAACTTGACAAAATAAAGGAGTTCTCAGATTAGTCTCTATGGTTTGTTTCCTCTTCAAGTAGCCCTAGGCACAGACTGTGGAAAAGCACTTTCATTGAGAGGGGTTGCCAAGCTTCTAAGAAATAACGAGTTTCCGAAATACCAGCAAATATTTTTTCACCCAATCTTGATGATACTTGGTGGTAATTATCAGTACACAAATCCCACTTGGCTTACCAAATTTTGTTCTTCTAAGTTGAAGCGTTCGTCTACAGTAGGAGTTTTTATATTTAGGTTTCCCTCTGTTCTCTCCTATATAGATAGATGAATTTGGAACTCTAAATCCAACATGGTTTGTAGTAGCTCTTTGAAACTTGACAAAATAATGGAGTTCTCAGATTTGTCTCTATGGTTTGTTTCCTCTTCACATAGCCCTAGCCACAGACTGTGGAAAATCATTTTCATTGAGAGGGGTTGCCAAGCTTCTAAGAAATAACGAGTTTCCGAAATACCAGCAAATATTTTTTCACCCAATCTTGATGATACTTGGTGGTAATGATCAGTACACAAATCCCACTTGGCTCACGAAATTTTGTTCGTCTAGGTTGAAGTGTTCGTAGACAGTATCAGTTTTTATATTTAGGTTTCCCTCGATTCTCTGATATATAGATGGATGAATTTGGAACTCTAAATCCAACATGGTTTGTAGTACATCTTTGAAACTTGACAAAATAAAGGAGTTCTCAGTTTTGTCTCTATGGTTTGTTTCCTGTTCAAGTAGCCCTAGGCACAGACTGTGGAAAGCACTTTCATTGAGAGGGGTTGCCAAGCTTCTACGAAATAACGAGTTTCCGAAATACCAGCAAATATTTTTTCACCCAATCTTGATAATACTTGGTGGTAATGATCAGTACACAAATCCCACTTGGCTCACCAAATTTTGTTCTTCTAGGTTGAAGCTTTCGTCTACAGTCGCAGTTTTTATATTTAGGTTTCCCTCTGTTCTCTCCTATATAGATAGATGAATTTGGAACTATAAATCTAACATGGATTGTAGTAGCTCTTTGAAACTTGACAAAATAAAGGATTTCTCAGTTTTGTCTCTATGGTTTGTTTCCTCTTAAAGTAGACCTAGGCACAGACTGTGGAAATCACTTTAATTGAGATGGGTTGCCAAGCTTCTAAGAAATAACGAGTTTCCGAAATACCAGCAAATATTTTTTCACACAATCTTGTTGATACTTGGTGGTAATGATCAGTACACAAATCCCACTTGGCTCACCATATTTTGTTCTTCTAGGTTGAAGCGTTCATCTACAGTAGCAGTTTTTATATTTAGGTTTCCCTCGGTTCTCTCCTATATAGATAGATGAATTTGGAACTCTAAATCCAACATGGTTTGTAGTAGCTCTTTGAAACTTGACAAAATAAAGGAGTTCTCAGTTTTGTCTCTAAGGATTGTTTCCTCTTCAAGTAGCCCTAGGCACAGACTGTGGAAAAGCACTTTCATTGAGAGGGGTTGCCAAGCTTCTAAGAAATAACGAGTATCCGAAATACCAGCAAATATTTTTTCACCCAATCTTGATGATACTTGGTGGTAATGATCAGTACACAAATCCCACGTGGCTTACCAAATTTTGTTCTTCTAGTTTGAAGCGTTCGTCTACAGTAGCAGTTTTTATATTTAGGTTTCCCTCTGTTGTCTCCTATATAGATAGATGAATTTGGAACTCTAAATCCAACATGCTTTGTAGTAGCTCCTTGAAACTTGACAAAATAAAGGAGTTCTCATTTTTGTCTCTATGGTTTGGTTCCTCTTCAAGTAGACCTAGGCACACACTGTGGAAAAGCACTTTCACTGAGAGGGTTTGCCAAGCTTCTAAGAAATTACGAGTTTCGAAATACCAGCAAATATTTTTTCAACCAATATTGATGATACTTGGTGGTAATGATCTGTACCCAAATCCCACTTGGCTCACCAAATTTTGTTCTTCTAGGATGAAGCATTCGTCTACAGTAGCAGTTTTTATATTTCTTTCCCCTCTGTTCTCTCCTATATAGATAGATGAATTTGGAACTCTAAATCCAACATGGTTTGTAGTAGCTCTTTGAAACTGACAAAATAAAGGAGTTCTCAGTTTTGTCTCTATGGTTTGTTTCCTCTTCAAGTAGCCCTAGGCACAGACTGTGGAAAAGCACTTTCATTGAGAGGGGTTGCCAAGCTTCTAAGAAATAACGAGTTTCGAAATAACAGCAAATATTTTTTCACCCAAATTTGATGATTCTTGGTGGTAATGATTAGTACACAAATCCCACTTGGCTCACGAAATTTTGTTCTTCTAGTTTAAAGCTTTCGTCTACAGTAGCAGTTTTTATATTTAGGTTTCCCTTTGTTCTCTCGTATTTAGATAGATGAATTTGGAACTCTAAATCCAACATGGTTTGTAGTAGCTCTTTGAAACTTGACAAAATAAAGGAGTTCTCAGTTTTGTCTCCATGGTTTGTTTCCTCTTCAAGTAGCCCTAGGCACAGACTGTGGAAAGCACTTTCATTGAGAGGGGTTGCCAAGCTTCTAAGAAATAACGAGTTTCCGAAATACCAGCAAATATTTTTTCACCCAATCTTGATGATACTTGGTGGTAATGATCAGTACACAAATCCCACTTGGCTCACCAAATTTTGTTCTTCTAGGTTGAAGCGTTCATCTACAGTAGCAGTTTTTATATTTAGGTTTCCCTCTCTTCTCTCCCATATAGATAGATGAATTTGGAACTCTAAATCCAACATGGTTTGTAGTAGCTCTTTGAAACTTGACAAAATAAAGGAGTTCTCAGTTTTGTCTCTATGGTTTGTTTCCTCTTCAAGTATCCCTAGGCACAGACTGTGGAAAGCACTTTCATTGAGAGGGGTTGCCAAGCTTCTAAGAAATAACGAGTTTCCGAAATACCAGCAAATATTTTTTCACCCAATCTTGATGATACTTGGTGGTAATGATCAGTACACAAATCCCACTTGGCTCAACAAATTTTGTTCTTCTAGGTTGAAGCGTTCGTCTACAGTAGCAGTTTTTATATTTAGGTTTCCCTCTCTTCTCTCCCATATAGATAGATGAATTTGGAACTCTAAATCCAACATGGTTTGAAGTAGCTCTTTGAAACTTGACAAAATAAAGGAGTTCTCAGTTTTGTCTCTATGGTTTGTTTCCTCTTCAAGTAGCACTAGGCACAGACTGTGGAAAAGCACTTTCATTGAGAGGTGTTGCCAAGCTTCTATGAAATTACGAGTTTCCGAAATACCAGCAAATATTTTTTCACCAAATCTTGATGATACTTGGTGCTAATGATCAGTACACAAATCCCACTTGGCTCACCAAATTTTGTTCTTCTAAGTTGAAGCGATCGTCTACAGTAGCAGTTTTTATATTTAGGTTTCCCTCTGTTCTCTCCTACATAGAAATATGAATTTGGAACTCTAAATCCAACATGGTTTGTAGTAGCTCTTTGAAACTTGACAAAATAAAGGAGGTCTCAGTTTTGTCGCTATGGTTTGTTTCCTCTTCAAGTAGCCCTGGGCACAGACTGTGGAAAAGCACTTTAATTGAGAGGGGTTCCCAAGCTTCTAAGAAATAACGAGTTTCCGAAATACCAGCAAATATTTTTTGACCCAATCTTGATGATACTTGGTGGTAATGATCAGTACACAAATCCCACTTGGCTCACCAAATTTGTTTTTCTAGGTTGAAGCGTTCGCTACAGTAGCAGTTTTTATATTTAGGTTTCCCTCTCTTCTCTCCCATATAAATAGATGAATTTGGAACTCTAAATACAACATGGTTTGTAGTAGCTCTTTGAAACTTGACAAAATAAAGGAGTTCTGAGATTTGCCTCTATGGTTTGTTTCCTCTTAAAGTAGCCCTAGGCACAGACTGTGGAATAGCACTTTCATTGAGAGGGGTTGCCAAGCTTCTAAGAAATAAGGAGTTTCCGAATACCAGCAAATATTTTTTCAACCAATCTTGATGATACTTAGTGGTAATGATCAGTACACAAATCCCATTTGGCTCACCAAATTTTGATCTTCTAGGTTGAAGCGTTCGTCTACTGTAGCAGTTTTTATATTTAGGTTTCTCTCTGTTCTCTCCTATATAGATAGATGAATTTGGAACTCTAAATCCAACATGGATTGTAGTAGCTCCTTGAAACTTGACAAAATAAAGGAGTTCTCAGTTTTGTCTCTATGGTTTGTTTCCTCTTCAAGTATCCCTACGCACAGACTGTGGAAAAGCACTTTCATTGAGAGGGGTTGTCAAGCTTTTAAGAAATAACGAGTTTCCAAAATACCAGCAAATATTTTTTCACCCAATCTTGATGATACTTGATGGTAATGATCAGTACACAGATCCCACTTGGCTCACCAAATTTTCTTCTTCTAGGTTGAAGCGTTCGTCTACAGTAGCAGTTTTTATATTTAGGTTTCACTCTGTTCTCTCATATATAGATAGATGAATTTGGAACTCTAAATCCAACATGGTTTGTAGTAGCTCTTTGAAACTTGACAAATAAAGGAGTTCTGAGTTTTGTCTCTATGGTTTGTTTCCTCTTCAAGAGGCCTAGGCACAGACTGTGGAAAAGCACTTTAATTGAGAGGGGTTGCCAAGCTTCTGAGAAATTACGAGTTTCCGAAATACCAGCAAATATTTTTTCACCCAAACGTGATGATACATGTTGCTAATGATCAGTACACAGATCCCACTTGGCTCACCAAATTATGTTCTTCTAGGTTGAAGCGTTCGTCTACAGTAGCAGTTTTATATTTAGGTTTCCCTCTGTTCTCTCCTGTATAGATAGATGAATTTGGAACTCTAAATCCAACATGGTTTGTAGTAGCTCTTTGAAACTTGACAAAATAAAGGAGTTCTCAGTTTTGTCTCTATGGATTGTTTCCTCTTCAATTACCACTAGGCACACACTGTGGAAAAGCATTTTCATTGAGAGGGGTTGCCAAGCTTCTAAGAAATAACGAGTTTCTGAAATACCAGCAAATATTTTTTCACCCAATCTTGATGATACCTGTTGCTAATGATCAGTACACAAATCCCACTTGGCTCACCAAATTGTGTTCTGCTAGGTTGAAGCGTTCGCCTACAGTAGCAGTTTTTATATTTAGGTTTCCCTCTGTTCTCTCCTATATAGATATATGAATTTGGAACTCTAAATCCAACATGGATGTAGTAGCTCTTTGAAACTTGACAAAATTAAAGGAGTTCTCAGTTTTGTCTCTATGGTTTGTTTCCTCTTCAAGTAGCCCTAGGCACAGACACTGGAAAAGCACTTTCATTGAGAGAGTTTGCCAAGCTTCTAAGAAATTACATGTTTCCGAAATACCAGCAAATATTTTTTCACCCAATCTTGATGATACTTGGTGGTAATGATCAGTACACAAATCCCAATTGGCTCACCAAATTTTGTTCTTCTAGTTTGAAGCTTTCGTCTACTGTAGCAGTTTTTATATTTAGGTTTCTCTCTGTTCTCTCCTATATAGATAGATGAATTTGGAACTCTAAATCCAACATGGATTGTAGTAGCTCTTTGAAACTTGACAAAATAAAGGAGTTCTCAGTTTTGTCTCTATGGTTAGTTTCCTCTTCAAGTAGCCCTAGGCACAGACTGTGGAAAGCACTTTCATTGAGAGGGGTTGCCAAGCTTCTAAGAAATAACGAGTTTCCAAAATACCAGCCAATAGTTTTTCACCCAATCTTGATGATACTTGGTGGGAATGATCAGTACACAGATCCCACTTGGCTCACCAATTTTGTTCTTCTATGTTGAAGCGTTCGTCTACAGTAGCAGTTTTTATATTTAGGTTTCACTCTGTTCTCTCATATGTAGATAGATGAATTTGGAACTCTAAATCCAACATGGTTTGTAGTAGCTCTTTGAAACTTGACAAAATAAAGAGTTTTGAGTTTTTTTTCTATGGTTTGTTTCCTCTTCAAGTAGCCCTAGGCACAGACTGTGGAAAAGCACTTTCATTGAGAGGGGTTGCCAAGCTTCTAAGAAATAACGAGTTTCCGAAATATCAGCAAATATTTTTTTCACCCAATCTTGATGATACTTGGTGGAAATTATCAGTACACAGTAACCACTTGGCTCACCAAATTTTGTTCTTCTAGGTTGAAGCGTTCTTCTACAGTAGTCGTTTTTATATTCAGGTTCCACTCTGTTCTCTCATATACAGATAGATGAATTTGGAACTCTAAATCCAACATGGTTTGTAGTAGATCTTTGAAACTTGACAAAATAAAGGAGTTCTGATTTTTGTCTCTATGGTTTGTTTCCTCTTCAAGTAGCCCTAGGCGCAGACTGGGGTAAAGCACTTTCATTGAGAGGGGTTGCCAAGCTTCTAAGAAATAACGAGTTTCCGAAGTACCAGCAAATATTTTTCACCCAATCTTGATGATACTGGTTGCTAATGATCAGTACACAAATCCCACTTGGCTCCCCAATTTCTGTTCTTCTAGGTTGAAGGGTTCGCCTACAGTAGAAGTTTTTATATTTAGGTTTCCCTCTGTTCTCTCATATATAGATATATGAATTTGGAACTCTAAATCCAACATGGTTTGTAGTAGGTCTTTGAAACTTGACAAAATAAAGGAGTTCTCAGTTTTGTCTCTATGGTTTGTTTCCTCTTCAAGTAGCCCTAGGCACAGACTGTGGAAAAGCACTTTCATTGAGAGAGTTTGCCAAGCTTCTAAGAAATTACAAGTTTCCGAAATACCAGCAAATATTTTTTCACCCAATCTTGATGATACTTGTTGCTAATGATCAGTACACAGATCCCACTTGGCTCACCAAATTTTGTTCTTCTAGGTTGAAGCGTTCATCTACAGTAGCAGTTTTTATATTTAGGTTTCCCTCTGTTCTCTCCTGTATAGATAGATGAATTTGGAACTCTAAATCCAACATGGTTTGTAGTAGCTCTTTGAAACTTGACAAAATAAAGGAGTTCTCAGTTTTGTCTCTATGGTTTGTTTCCTCTACAAGTAGCACTAGGCACACACTGTGGAAAAGCACTTTCATTGAGAGGGGTTACCAAGCTTCTAAGAAATAACGAGTTTCTGAAATACCAGCAAATATTTTTTCAACCAATCTTGATGATACTTAGTGGAAATGATCAGTACACAAATCCCATTTGGCTCACCAAATTTTGTTCTTCTAGGTTGAAGCGTTCGTCTACTGTAGCTGTTTTTATATTTAGGTTACTCTCTGTTCTCTCCTATATAGATAGATGAATTTGGAACTCTAAATCCAACATGGATTGTAGTAGCTCCTTGAAACTTGACAAAATAAAGGAGTTCTCAGTTTTGTCTCTATGGTTTGTTTCCTCTTCAAGTATCCCTACGCACAGACTGTGGAAAAGCACTTTCATTGAGAGGGGTTGCCAAGCTTCTAAGAAATAACGAGTTTCCAAAATACCAGCAAATATTTTTTCACACAATCTTGATGATACTTGGTGGTAATGATCAGTACACAAATCCCAATTGGCTCACCAAATTTGTTCTTCTAGGTTGAAGCGTTCGTCTACTGTAGCAGTTTTTATATTTAGGTTTCTCTCTGTTCTCTCCTATATAGATAGATGAATTTGGAACTCTAAATACAACATGGTTTGTAGTAGCTCTTTGAAACTTGACAAAATAAAGGAGTTCTCAGTTTTGTCGCTATGGTTTGTTTCCTCTTCAACTAGCCCCAGGCACAGACTGTGGGAAAGCACTTTCATTGAGAGGGGTTGCCAAGCTTCTAAGAAATAACGAGTTTCAAAATACCAGCAAATATTTTTTCACCAAAATTTGATGATTCTTGGTGGTAATGATCAGTACACAAATCCCACTTGGCTCACGAAATTTTGTTCTTCTAGGTTGAAGCGTTCGTCTACAGTATCAGTTTTTATATTTAAGTTTCCCTCGGTTCTCTCCTATATAGATAGATGAATTTGGAACTCTAATCCAACATGGTTTGTAGTAGCTCTTTGAAACTTGACAAAATAATGGAGTTCTCAGATTTTTCTCTATGGTTTGTTTCCTCTTCAAGTAGCCCTAGGCACAAACTTTGGAAAAGCGCTTTCATTGAGAGGGGTTGCCAAGCTTCTAAGAAATAACGAGTTTCCCAAATACCAGCAAATATTTTTTCACCCAATCTTGATGACACTTGGAGTTAATGATCAGTACACAAATCCCACTTGGCTCACCAAATTTTGTTCTTCTTGGTTCAAGCGTTCGTCTACAGTAGCAGTTTTTATATTTAGGTTTCCCTCTGTTCTGTCCTATACAGATAGATGAATTTGGAACTCTAAATACAACATGGTTTGTAGTAGCTCTTTGAAACTTGACAAAATAAAGGAGTTCTGAGATTTGCCTCTATGGTTTGTTTCCTCTTAAAGTAGCCCTAGGCACAGACTGTGGAATAGCACTTTCATTGAGAGGGGTTGCCAAGCTTCTAAGAAATAAGGAGTTTCCGAATACCAGCAAATATTTTTTCACCCAATCTTGATGATACTTGGTGGTAATGATCAGTACACAAATCCCACTTGGCTTACCAAATTTTGTTCTTCTAGGTTGAAGCGTTCGTCTACAGTAGCAGTTTTTATATTTAAGTTTCCCTCGGTTCTCTCCTATATAGATAGATGAATTTGGTACTCTAAATCCAACATGGTTTGTAGTAGCTCTTTGAAACTGACAAAATAAAGGAGTTCTCAGTTTTGTCTCTATGGTTTGTTTCCTCTTCAAGTAGCCCTAGGCACAGACTGTGGAAAAGCACTTTCATTGAGAGAGTTTGCCAAGCTTCTAAGAAATTACAAGTTTCCGAAATACGAGCAAATATTTTTTCACCCAATCTTGATGATACTTGTTGCTAATGATCAGTACACAGATCCCACTTGGCTCACCAAATTTTGTTCTTCTAGGTTGAAGCGTTCATCTACAGTAGCAGTTTTTATATTTAGGTTTCCCTCTGTTCTCTCCTGGTATAGATAGATGAATTTGGAACTCTAAATCCAACATGGTTTGTAGTAGGTCTTTGAAACTTGACAAAATAAAGGAGTTCTCAGTTTTGTCTCTATGGTTTGTTTCCTCTACAAGTAGCACTAGGCACACTCTGTGGAAAAGCACTTTCATTGAGAGGGGTTACCAAGCTTCTAAGAAATAACGAGTTTCTGAAATACCAGCAAATATTTTTTCAACCAATCTTGATGATACTTAGTGGTAATGATCAGTACACAAATCCCATTTGGCTCACCAAATTTTGATCTTCTAGGTTGATGCGTTCGTCTACTGTAGCAGTTTTTATATTTAGGTTTCTCTCTGTTCTCTCCTATATAGATAGATGAATTTGGAACTCTAAATCCAACATGGATTGTAGTAGCTCCTTGAAACTTGACAAAATAAAGGAGTTCTCAGTTTTGTCTCTATGGTTTGTTTCCTCTTCAAGTATCCCTACGCACAGACTGTGGAAAAGCACTTTCATTGAGAGGGGTTGTCAAGCTTTTAAGAAATAACGAGTTTCCAAAATACCAGCAAATATTTTTTCACCCAATCTTGATGATACTTGATGGTAATGATCAGTACACAGATCCCACTTGGCTCACCAAATTTCTTCTTCTAGGTTGAAGCGTTCGTCTACAGTAGCAGTTTTTATATTTAGGTTTCACTCTGTTCTCTCGTATATAGATAGATGAATTTGGAACTCTAAATCCAACATGGTTTGTAGTAGCTCTTTGAAACTTGACAAAATAAAGGAGTTCTGAGTTTTGTCTCTATGGTTTGTTTCCTCTTCAAGAGGCCTAGGCACAGACTGTGGAAAAGCACTTTAATTGAGAGGGGTTGCCAAGCTTCTGAGAAATTACGAGTTTCCGAAATACCAGCAAATATTTTTTCACCCAAACGTGATGATACATGTTGCTAATGATCAGTACACAGATCCCACTTGGCTCACCAAATTATGTTCTTCTAGGTTGAAGCGTTCGTCTACAGTAGCAGTTTTTATATTTAGGTTTCCCTCTGTTCTCTCCTGTATAGATAGATGAATTTGGAACTCTAAATCCAACATGGTTTGTAGTAGCTCTTTGAAACTTGACAAAATAAAGGAGTTCTCAGTTTTGTCTCTATGGATTGTTTCCTCTTCAATTAGCACTAGGCACACACTGTGGAAAAGCACTTTCATTGAGAGGGGTTGCCAAGCTTCTAAGAAATAACGAGTTTCTGAAATACCAGCAAATATTTTTTCACCCAATCTTGATGATACCTGTTGCTAATGATCAGTACACAAATCCCACTTGGCTCACCAAATTGTGTTCTGCTAGGTTGAAGCGTTCGCCTACAGTAGCAGTTTTTATATTTAGGTTTCCCTCTGTTCTCTCCTATATAGATATATGAATTTGGAACTCTAAATCCAACATGGATGTAGTAGCTCTTTGAAACTTGACAAAATAAAGGAGTTCTCAGTTTTGTCTCTATGGTTTGTTTCCTCTTCAAGTAGCCCTAGGCACAGACACTGGAAAAGCACTTTCATTGAGAGAGTTTGCCAAGCTTCTAAGAAATTACATGTTTCCGAAATACCAGCAAATATTTTTTCACCCAATCTTGATGATACTTGGTGGTAATGATCAGTACACAAATCCCAATTGGCTCACCAAATTTTGTTCTTCTAGTTTGAAGCTTTCGTCTACTGTAGCAGTTTTTATATTTAGGTTTCTCTCTGTTCTCTCCTATATAGATAGATGAATTTGGAACTCTAAATCCAACATGGATTGTAGTAGCTCTTTGAAACTTGACAAAATAAAGGAGTTCTCAGTTTTGTCTCTATGGTTAGTTTCCTCTTCAAGTAGCCCTAGGCACAGACTGTGGAAAAGCACTTTCATTGAGAGGGGTTGCCAAGCTTCTAAGAAATAACGAGTTTCCAAAATACCAGCCAATAGTTTTTCACCCAATCTTGATGATACTTGGTGGGAATGATCAGTACACAGATCCCACTTGGCTCACCAATTTTGTTCTTCTATGTTGAAGCGTTCGTCTACAGTAGCAGTTTTTATATTTAGGTTTCACTCTGTTCTCTCATATGTAGATAGATGAATTTGGAACTCTAAATCCAACATGGTTTGTAGTAGCTCTTTGAAACTTGACAAAATAAAGAGTTTTGAGTTTTTTTTCTATGGTTTGTTTCCTCTTCAAGTAGCCCTAGGCACAGACTGTGGAAAAGCACTTTCATTGAGAGGGGTTGCCAAGCTTCTAAGAAATAACGAGTTTCCGAAATATCAGCAAATATTTTTTTCACCCAATCTTGATGATACTTGGTGGAAATTATCAGTACACAGTAACCACTTGGCTCACCAAATTTTGTTCTTCTAGGTTGAAGCGTTCTTCTACAGTAGTCGTTTTTATATTCAGGTTCCACTCTGTTCTCTCATATACAGATAGATGAATTTGGAACTCTAAATCCAACATGGTTTGTAGTAGATCTTTGAAACTTGACAAAATAAAGGAGTTCTGATTTTTGTCTCTATGGTTTGTTTCCTCTTCAAGTAGCCCTAGGCGCAGACTGGGGTAAAGCACTTTCATTGAGAGGGGTTGCCAAGCTTCTAAGAAATAACGAGTTACCGAAGTACCAGCAAATATTTTTTCACCCAATCTTGATGATACTGGTTGCTAATGATCAGTACACAAATCCCACTTGGCTCCCCAATTTCTGTTCTTCTAGGTTGAAGGGTTCGCCTACAGTAGAAGTTTTTATATTTAGGTTTCCCTCTGTTCTCTCATATATAGATATATGAATTTGGAACTCTAAATCCAACATGGTTTGCAGTAGGTCTTTGAAACTTGACAAAATAAAAAAGTTCTCAGTTTTGTCTCTATGGTTTGTTTCCTCTTCAAGTAGCCCTAGGCACAGACTGTGGAAAAGCACTTTCATTGAGAAAGTTTGCCAAGCTTCTAAGAAATTACAAGTTTCCGAAATACCAGCAAATATTTTTTCACCCAATCTTGATGATACTTGTTGCTAATGATCAGTACACAGATCCCACTTGGCTCACCAAATTTTGTTCTTCTAGGTTGAAGCGTTCATCTACAGTAGCAGTTTTTATATTTAGGTTTCCCTCTGTTCTCTCCTGTATAGATAGATGAATTTGGAACTCTAAATCCAACATGGTTTGTAGTAGCTCTTTGAAACTTGACAAAATAAAGGAGTTCTCAGTTTTGTCTCTATGGTTTGTTTCCTCTACAAGTAGCACTAGGCACACACTGTGGAAAAGCACTTTCATTGAGAGGGGTTACCAAGCTTCTAAGAAATAACGAGTTTCTGAAATACCAGCAAATATTTTTTCAACCAATCTTGATGATACTTAGTGGTAATGATCAGTACACAAATCCCATTTGGCTCACCAAATTTTGTTCTTCTAGGTTGAAGCGTTCGTCTACTGTAGCAGTTTTTATATTTAGGTTACTCTCTGTTCTCTCCTATATAGATAGATGAATTTGGAACTCTAAATCCAACATGGATTGTAGTAGCTCCTTGAAACTTGACAAAATAAAGGAGTTCTCAGTTTTGTCTCTATGGTTTGTTTCCTCTTCAAGTATCCCTACGCACAGACTGTGGAAATGCACTTTCATTGAGAGGGGTTGCCAAGCTTCTAAGAAATAACGAGTTTCCAAAATACCAGCAAATATTTTTTCACCCCATCTTGATGATACTTGATGGTAATGATCAGTACACAGATCCCACTTGGCTCACCAAATTTTCTTCTTCTAGGTTGAAGCGTTCGTCTACAGTAGCAGTTTTTATATTTAGGTTTCACTCTGTTCTCTCATATATAGATAGATGAATTTGGAACTCTAAATCCAACATGGTTTGTAGTAGCTCTTTGAAACTTGACAAAATAAAGGAGTTCTGAGTTTTGTCTCTATGGTTTGTTTCCTCTTCAAGAGGCCTAGGCACAGACTGTGGAAAAGCACTTTAATTGAGAGGGGTTGCCAAGCTTCTGAGAAATAACGAGTTTCCGAAATACCAGCAAATATTTTTTCACCCAAACGTGATGATACATGTTGCTAATGATCAGTACACAGATCCCACTTGGCTCACCAAATTATGTTCTTCTAGGTTGAAGCGTTCGTCTACAGTAGCAGTTTTTATATTTAGGTTTCCCTCTGTTCTCTCCTATATAGATATATGAATTTGGAACTCAAAATCCAACATGGATGTAGTAGCTCTTTGAAACTTGACAAAATAAAGGAGTTCTCAGTTTTGTCTCTATGGTTTGTTTCCTCTTCAAGTAGCCCTAGGCACAGACACTGGAAAAGCACTTTCATTGAGAGAGTTTGCCAAGCTTCTAAGAAATTACATGTTTCCGAAATACCAGCAAATATTTTTTCACCCAATCTTGATGATACTTGGTGGTAATGATCAGTACACAAATCCCAATTGGCTCACCAAATTTTGTTCTTCTAGGTTGAAGCGTTCGTCTACTGTAGCAGTTTTTATATTTAGGTTTCTCTCTGTTCTCTCCTATATAGATAGATGAATTTGGAACTCTAAATCCAACATGGATTGTAGTAGCTCTTTGAAACTTGACAAAATAAAGGAGTTCTCAGTTTTGTCTCTATGGTTAGTTTCCTCTTCAAGTAGCCCTAGGCACAGACTGTGGAAAAGCACTTTCATTGAGAGGGGTTGCCAAGCTTCTAAGAAATAACGAGTTTCCAAAATACCAGCCAATAGTTTTTCACCCAATCTTGATAATACTTGGTGGGAATGATCAGTACACAGATCCCACTTGGCTCACCAATTTTGTTCTTCTATGTTGAAGCGTTCGTCTTCAGTAGCAGTTTTTATATTTAGGTTTCACTCTGTTCTCTCATATGTAGATAGATGAATTTGGAACTCTAAAACCAACATGGTTTGTAGTAGCTCTTTGAAACTTGACAAAATAAAGAGTTTTGAGTTTTTTTTCTATGGTTTGTTTCCTCTTCAAGTAGCCCTATGCACAGACTGTGGAAAAGCACTTTCATTGAGAGGGGTTGCCAAGCTTCTAAGAAATAACGAGTTTCCGAAATATCAGCAAATATTTTTTTCACCCAATCTTGATGATACTTGGTGGAAATTATCAGTACACAGTAACCACTTGGCTCACCAAATTTTGTTCTTCTAGGTTGAAGCGTTCTTCTACAGTAGTCGTTTTTATATTCAGGTTCCACTCTGTTCTCTCATATACAGATAGATGAATTTGGAACTCTAAATCCAACATGGTTTGTAGTAGATCTTTGAAACTTGACAAAATAAAGGAGTTCTGATTTTTGTCTCTATGGTTTGTTTCCTCTTCAAGTAGCCCTAGGCGCAGACTGGGGTAAAGCACTTTCATTGAGAGGGGTTGCCAAGCTTCTAAGAAATAACGAGTTTCCGAAGACCAGCAAATGTTTTTTCACCCAATCTTGATGATACTGGTTGCTAATTATCAGTACACAAATCCCACTTGGCTCACCAAATTGTGTTCTTCTAGGTTGAAGCGTTCGCCTACAGTAGAAGTTTTTATATTTAGGTTTCCCTCTGTTCTCTCCTATATAGATATATGAATTTGGAACTCTAAATCCAACATCGTTTGTAGTAGCTCTTTGAAACGTGACAAAATAAAGTAGTTCTCAGTTTTGTGTCTATGGTTTGTTTCCTCTTCAAGTAGCCCTAGGCACAGACTGTGGAAAAGCACTTTCATTGAGAGAGTTTGCCAAGCTTCTAAGAAATTACAAGTTTCCGAAATACCAGCAAATATTTTTTCACCCAATCTTGATGATACTTGGTGGGAATGATCAGTACACAGATCCCACTTGGCTCAACAAATTTTGTTCTTCTAGCTTGAAGCCTTCGTCTACAGTAGCAGTTTTTATATTTAGGTTGCACTCTGTTCTCTCATATATAGATAGATGAATTTGGAACTCTAAATCCAACATGTTTTGTAGTAGCTCTTTGAAACTTGACAAAATAAAGAGTTCTGAGTTTTGTTTCTATGGTTTGTTTCCTCTTTACGTAGCCCTAGGCACAGACTGTGGAAAACCACTTTCATTGAGAGGGGTGGCAACGCTTCTAAGAAATAAAGAGTTTCCGAATATCAGCAAATATTTTTTCACCCAATCTTGATGATACTAGGTGGTAATGATCAGTACACAGTACCCACTTGGCTCACCAAATTTTGTTCTTCTAGGTTGAAGCGTTCGTCTACAGTAGCCGTTTTTATATTTAGGTTTCACTCTGTTCTCTCATATATAGATAGATGAATTTGGAACTCTAAATCCAACATGGTTTGTCGTAGCTCTATGAAACTTGACAAAATAAAGGAGTTCTGAGTTTTGTCTCTATGGTTTGTTTCCTCTTCAAGAGGCCTAGGCACAGACTGTGGAAAAGCACTTTAATTGAGAGGGGTTGCCAAGCTTCTGAGAAATAACGAGTTTCCGAAATACCAGCAAATATTTTTTCACCCAATCTTGATGATACTTGTTGCTAATGATCACTACACAAATCCCACTTGGCTCACCAAATTGTGTTCTGCTAGGTTGAAGCGTTCGCCTACAGTAGCAGTTTTTATATTTAGGTTTCCCTCTGTTCTCTCCTATATGGATATATGAATTTGGAACTCTAAATCCAACATGGTTTGTAGTAGTTCTTTGAAACTTGACAAAATAAAGGAGTTCTCAGTTTTGTCTCTTTGGTTTGTTTCCTCTTCAAGTAGCCCTAGGCACAGACTGTGGAAAAGCACTTTCATTGAGAGAGTTTGCCAAGCTTCTAAGAAATTACAAGTTTCCGAAATACCAGCAAATATTTTTTCACCCAATCTTGATGATACTTGGTGGTAATGATCAGTACCCAAATCTTAATTGGCTCACCAAATTTTGTTCTTCTAGGTTGAAGCGTTCGTCTACAGTAGCAGTTTTTATATTTAGGTTTCTCTCTGTTCTCTCCTATATAGATAGATAAATTTGGAACTCTAAATCCAACATGGATTGTAGTAGCTCTTTGAAACTTGTCAAAATAAAGGAGTTCTCAGTTTTGTCTCTATGGTTTGTTTCCTCTTCAAGTAGCCCTAGGCACAGACTGTGGAAAAGCACTTTCATTGAGAGGGGTTGCCAAGCTTCTAAGAAATAACGAGTTTCCAAAATACCAGCCAATAGTTTTTGACCCAATCTTGATGATACTTGGTGGGAATGATCAGTACACAGATCCCCCTTGGCTCACCAAATTTTGTTATTCTAGGTTGAAGCGTTCGCCTACAGTAGAAGTTTTTATATTTAGGTTTCCCTCTGTTCTCTCCTATATAGATATATGAATTTGGAACTCTAAATCCAACATCGTTTGTAGTAGCTCTTTGAAACTTTACAAAATAAAGTAGTTCTCAGTTTTGTCTCTATGGTTTGTTTCCTCTTCAAGTAGCCCTAGGCACAGACTGTGGAAAAGCACTTTCATTGAGAGAGTTTGGCAAGCTTCTAAGAAATTACAAGTTTCCGAAATACCAGCAAATATTTTTTCACCCAATCTTGATGATACTTGGTGGTAATGATCAGTACACAAATCCCACTTGGCTCACAAAATTTTGTTCTTCTATGTTGAAGCGTTCGTATACTGTAGCAGTTTTTATATTTAGGATTCTCTCTGTTCTCTCCTATATAGACAGATGAATTTGGAACTTTAAATCCAACATGGATTTTAGTAGCTCTTTGAAACTTGACAAAATAAAGGAGTTCTCAGTTTTGTCTCTATGGTTTGTTTCCTCTTCAAGTATCCCTCGACACAGACTGTGGAAAAGCACTTTCATTGAGAGGGGTTGCCAAGCTTCTGAGAAATAACGAGTTTCCGAAATACCAGCAAATATTTTTTCACCCAATCTTGATGATACTTGGTGGGAATGATCAGTACACAGATCCCCCTTGGCTCACCAAATTTTGTTATTCTAGGTTGAAGCGTTCGTCTACAGTAGCAGTTTTTATATTTAGGTTTCACTCTGATCTCTCATATATAGATAGATGAATTTGGAACTCTAAATCCAACATGGTTTGTAATAGCTAGTTGAAACTTGACAAAATAAAGAGTTCTGAGTTTTGTTTCTATGGTTTGTTTCCTCTTCAAGTAGTCCTAGGCACAGACTGTGGAAAACCACTTTCATAGAGAGGGGTTGCCAAGCTTCTAAGAAATAACGAGTTTCCGAAATATCAGCAAATATTTTTTCACCCAATTTTGATGATACTTGGTGGTAATGATCAGTACACAGTAACCACTTGGCTCACCAAATTTTGTTCTTCTAGGTTGAAGCGTTCGTCTACAGTAGTCGTTTTTATATTTAGGTTCCACTCTGTTCTCTCATATATAGATAGATGAATTTGGAACTATAAATCCAACATGGATTGTAGTAGCTCTTTGAAACTTGACAAAATAAAGGAGTTCTGAGTTTTGTCTCTATGGTTTGTTTCCTCTTCAAGTAGCCCTAGGCTCAGACTCGGGAAAAGCACTTTATTGAGAGGGGTTGCCAAGCTTCTAAGAAATAACGAGTTTCCGAAGTACCAGCAAATATTTTTTCACCCAATCTTGATGATACTGGTTGCTAATGATCAGTACACAAATCCCACTTGGCTCCCCAAATTCTGTTCTTCTAGGTTGAAGGGTTCGCCTACAGTAGAAGTTTCTATATTTAGGTTTCCCTCTGTTCTCTCATATATAGATATATGAATTTGGAACTCTAAATCCAACATGGTTTGTAGTAGGTCTTTGAAACTTGACAAAATAAAGGAGTTCTCAGTTTTGTCTCTATGGTTTTTTTCCTCTTCAAGTAGCCCTAGGCACAGACTGTGGAAAAGCACTTTCATTGAGAGAGTTTGCCAAGCTTCTAAGAAATTACAAGATTCCGAAATACCAGCAAATATTTTTTCACCCAATCTTGATGATACTTGGTGGTAATGATCAGTACACAGATCCCACTTGGCTCACCAAATTTTGTTCTTCTACGTTGAACCGTTCGTCTACAGTAGCAGTTTTTATATTTAGGTTTCTCTCTGTTCTCTCCTATATAGATAGATGAATTTGGAACTCTAAATCCAACATGGATTGTAGTAGCACTTTGAAACGTGACAAAATAAAAAAGTTCTCAGTTTTGTCTTTATGGTTTGTTTCCTCTTCAAGTAGCCCTAGGCACAGACTGTGGAAGCACTTTCATTGAGAGGGGTTGCCAAACTTCTAAGAAATAACGAGTTTCCGAAATACCAGCAAATATTTTTTCACCCAATCTTGATGATACTTGGTGGGAATGATCAATACACAGATCCCACTTGGCTCACCAAATTTTGTTCTTCTAGTTTGAAGCGTTCGTCCACAGTAGAAGTTTTTATATTTAGGTTTCACTCTGTTCTCTCATATATAGATAGATGAATTTGGAACTCTAAATCCAACATGGTTTGTAGTAGCTCTTTGGAACTTGACAAAATAAAGAGTACTGAGTTTTGTTTCTATGGTTTGTTTCCTCTTCATGTAGCCCTAGGCACAGACTGTGGAAAACCACTTTCATTGAGAGGGGTGGCCAAGCTTCTAAGAAATAACGAGTTTCCGAAATATCAGCAAATATTTTTTCACCCAATCTTGATGATACTTGGTGGTAATGATCAGTACACAGTACCCACTTGGCTCACCAAATTTTGTTCTTCTAGGTTGAAGCGTTCGTCTACAGTAGCCGTTTTTATATTTAGGTTTCACTCTGTTCTCTCATATATAGATAGATGAATTTGGAACTCTAAATCCAACATGGTTTGTAGTAGCTCTTTGAAACTTGACAAAATAAAGGAGTTCTGTGTTTTGTCTCTGTGGTTTGTTTCCTCTTCAAGAGGCCTAGGCACAGACTGTGGAAAAGCACTTTAATTGAGAGGGGTTGCCAAGCTTCTGAGAAATAACGAGTTTCCGAAATACCAGCAAATATTTTTTCACCCAATCTTGATGATACATGTTGCTAAATATCAGTACACAGATCTCACTTGGCTCACCAAATTATGTTCTTCTAGGTTGAAGCGTTCGTCTACAGTAGCAGTTTTTATATTTAGGTTTTCCTCTGTTCTCTCCTGTATAGATAGATGAATTTGGAACTCTAAATCCAACATAGTTTGTAGTAGCTCTTTGAAACTTGACAAAATAAAGGAGTTCTCAGTTTTGTCTCTATGGATTGTTTCCTCTTCAATTAGCACTATGCACACACTGTGGAAAAGCACTTTCATTGAGAGGGGTTGCCAAGCTTCTAAGAAATAACGAGTTTCTGAAATACCAGCAAATATTTTTTCACCCAAATTTGATGATTCTTGGTGGTAATGATCAGTACACAAATCCCACTTGGCTCACCAAATTTTGTTCTTCTATGTTGAAGCGTTCGTCTACAGTAGCAGTTTTTATATTTAGGTTTCACCCTGTTCTCTCATATGTAGATAGATGAATTTGGAACTCTAAATCCAACATGGTTTGTAGTAGCTCTTTGAAACTTGACAAAATAAAGAGTTCTGAGTTTTGTTTCTATGGTTTGTTTCCTCTTGAAGTAGCCCTAGGCACAGACTGTGGAAAAGCACTTTCATTGGGAGGGGTTGCCAAGCTTCTAAGAAATAACGAGTTTCCGAAATATCAGCAAATATTTTTTCACCCAATCTTGATGATACTTGGTGGTAATGATCAGTACACAGTAACCACTTGGCTCACCAAATTTTGTTCTTCTAGGTTGAAGCGTTCGTCTACAGCAGTCGTTTTTATATTCAGGTTCCACTCTGTTCTCTCATATACAGATAGATGAATTTGGAACTCTAAATCCAACATGGTTTGTAGTAGCTCTTTGAAAGTTGATAAAATAAAGGAGTTCTGATTTTTGTCTCTGTGGTTTGTTTCCTCTTCAAGTAGCCCTAGGCGCAGACTCGGGAAAAGCACTTTCATTGATAGGGGTTGCCAAGCTTCTAAGAAATAACGAGTTTCCGAAGACCAGCAAATATTTTTTCACCCAATCTTGATGATACTGGTCGCTAATGATCAGTACACAAATTCCACTTGGCTCACCAAATTGTGTTCTTCTAGGTTGAAGCGTTCGCCTACAGTAGAAGTTTTTATATTTAGGTTTCCCTCTGTTCTCTCCTATATAGATATATGAATTTGGAACTCTAAATCCAACATCGTTTGTAGTAGCTCTTTGAAACTTTACAAAATAAAGTAGTTCTCAGTTTTGTCTCTATGGTTTGTTTCCTCTTCAAGTAGCCCTAGGCACAGACTGTGGAAAAGCACTTTCATTGAGAGAGTTTGGCAAGCTTCTAAGAAATTACAAGTTTCCGAAATACCAGCAAATATTTTTTCACCCAATCTTGATGATACTTGGTGGTAATGATCAGTACACAAATCCCACTTGGCTCACCAAATTTTGTTCTTCTATGTTGAAGCGTTCGTATACTGTAGCAGTTTTTATATTTAGGATTCTCTCTGTTCTCTCCTATATAGACAGATGAATTTGGAACTTTAAATCCAACATGGATTTTAGTAGCTCTTTGAAACTTGACAAAATAAAGGAGTTCTCACTTTTGTCTCTATGGTTTGTTTCCTCTTCAAGTATCCCTCGACACAGACTGTGGAAAAGCACTTTCATTGAGAGGGGTTGCCAAGCTTCTAAGAAATAACGAGTTTCCGAAATACCAGCAAATATTTTTTCACCCAATCTTGATGATACTTGGTGGGAATGATCAGTACACAGATCCCACTTGGCTCACCAAATTTTGTTCTTCTATGTTGAAGCGTTTGTCTACAGTAGCAGTTTTTATATTTAGGTTTCACTCTGTTCTCTCATATATAGATAGATGAATTTGGAACTCTAAATCCAACATGGTTTGTAGTAGCTCTTTGAAACTTGACAAAATAAAGAGTTCTGAATTTTGTTTCTATGGTTTGTTTCCTCTTCATGTAGCCCTAGGCACAGACTGTGGAAAACCACTTTCATTGAGAGGGGTGGCCAAGCTTCTAAGAAATAACGAGTTTCCGAAATATCAGCAAATATTTTTTCAGCCAATCTTGATGATACTTGGTGGTAATGATCAGTACACAGTACCCACTTGGCTCACCAAATTTTGTTCTTCTAGGTTGAAGCGTTCGTCTACAGTAGCCGTTTTTATATTTAGGTTTCACTCTGTTCTCTCATATATAGATAGATGAATTTGGAACTCTAAATACAACATGGTTTGTAGTAGCTCTTTGAAACTTGACAAAATAAAGGAGTTCTGAGTTTTGTCTCTATGGTTTGTTTCCTCTTCAAGAGGCCTAGGCACAGACTGTGGAAAAGCACTTTAATTGAGAGGGGTTGCCAAGCTTCTGAGAAATAACGAGTTTCCGAAATACCAGCAAATATTTTTTCACCCAATCTTGATGATACATGTTGCTAATGATCAGTACACAAATCCCACTTGGCTCACCAAATTATGTTCTTCTAGGTTGAAGCGTTCGTCTACAGTAGCAATTTTTATATTTAGGTTTCCCTCTGTTCTCTCCTGTATAGATAGATGAATTTGGATCTCTAAATCCAACATGGTTTGTAGTAGCTCTTTGAAACTTGACAAAATAAAGGAGTTCTCAGTTTTGTCTCTATGGATTGTTTCCTCTTCAAGTAGCCCTTGGCACAGACTGTGGAAAAGCACTTTCATTGAGAGAGTTTGCCAAGCTTCTAAGAAATTACAAGTTTCCGAAATACCAGCAAATATTTTTTCACCCAATCTTGATGATACTTGGTGGTAATGATCAGTACCCAAATCCCAATTGGCTCACCAAATTTTGTTCTTCTAGGTTGAAGCGTTCGTCTACAGTAGCAGTTTTTATATTTAGGTTTCTTTCTGTTCTCTCCTATATAGATAGATAAATTTGGAACTCTAAATCCAACATGGATTGTAGTAGCTCTTTGAAACTTGTCAAAATAAAGGAGTTCTCAGTTTTGTCTCTATGGTTTGTTTCCTCTTCAAGTAGCCCTAGGCACAGACTGTGGAAAAGCACTTTCATTGAGAGGGGTTGCCAAGCTTCTAAGAAATAACGAGTTTCCAAAATACCAGCCAATAGTTTTTCACCCAATCTTGATGATACTTGGTGGGAATGATCAGTACACAGATCCCCCTTGGCTCACCGAATTTTGTTATTCTAGGTTGAAGCGTTCGTCTACAGTAGCAGTTTTTATATTTAGGTTTAACTCTGATCTCTCATATATAGATAGATGAATTTGGAACTCTAAATCCAACATGGTTTGTAGTAGCTCTTTGAAACTTGACAAAATAAAGAGTTCTGAGTTTTGTTTCTATGGTTTGATTCCTCTTCAAGTAGTCCTAAGCACAGACTGTGGAAAACCACTTTCATAGAGAGGGGTTGCCAAGCTTCTAAGAAATAACGAGTTTCCAAAATACCAGCCAATAGTTTTTCACCCAATCTTGATGATACTTGGTGGTAATGATCAGAACACAGTAACCACTTGGCTCACCAAACTTTGTTCTTCTAGGTTGAAGCGTTCGTCTACAGTAGTCGTTTTTATATTTAGGTTCCACTCTGTTCTCTCATATATAGATAGATGAATTTGGAACTCTAAATCCAACATGGTTTGTTGTAGCTCTTTGAAACTTGACAAAATAAAGGAGTTCTGAGTTTTGTCTCTATGGTTTGTTTCCTCTTCAAGTAGCCCTATGCTCAGACTCGGGAAAAGCACTTTCATTGAGAGGGGTTGCCAAGCTTCTAAGAAATAACGAGTTTCCGAAGTACCAGCAAATATTTTTTCACCCAATCTTGATGATACTGGTTGCTAATGATCAGTACACAAATCCCACTTGGCTCCCCAAATTGTGTTTTTCTAGGTTGAAGCGTTCGCCTACAGTAGAAGTTTTTATATTTAGGTTTCCCTCTGTTCTCTCATATATAGATATATGAATTTGGAACTCTAAATCCAACATGGTTTGTAGTAGCTCTTTGAAACTTGACAAAATAAAGGAGTTCTCAGTTTTGTCTCTATGGTTTGTTTCCTCTTCAAGTAGCCCTAGGCACAGACTGTGGAAGCACTTTCATTGAGAGGGGTTGCCAAGCTTCTAAGAAATAACGAGTTTCCGAAATACCAGCAAATATTTTTTCACCCAATCTTGATGATACTTGGTGGGAATGATCAATACACAGATCCCACTTGGCTCACCAAATTTTGTTCTTCTAGGTTGAAGCGTTCGTCCACAATAGCAGTTTTTATATTTAGGTTTCACACTGTTCTCTCATATATAAATAGATGAATTTGGAACTCTAAATCCAACATGGTTTGTAGTAGCTCTTTGAAACTTGACAAAATAAAGAGTACTGAGTTTTGTTTCTATGGTTTGTTTCCTCTTCATGTAGCCCTAGGCACAGACTGTGGAAAACCACTTTCATTGAGAGGGGTGGCCAAGCTTCTAAGAAATAACGAGTTTCCGAAATATCAGCAAATATTTTTTCACCCAATCTTGATGATACTTGGTGGTAATGATCAGTACACAGTACCCACTTGGCTCACCAAATTATGTTCTTCTAGGTTGAAGCGTTCGTCTACAGTAGCAGTTTTTATATTTAGGTTTTCCTCTGTTCTCTCCTGTATAGATAGATGAATTTGGAACTCTAAATCCAACATGGTTTGTAGTAGCTCTTTGAAACTTGACAAAATAAAGGAGTTCTCAGTTTTGTCTCTATGGATTGTTTCCTCTTCAATTAGCACTATGCACACACTCTGGAAAAGCACTTTCATTGAGAGGGTTTGCCAAGCTTCTAAGAAATAACGAGTTTCTGAAATACCAGCAAATATTTTTTCACCCAATCTTGATGATACTTGTTGCTAATGATCAGTACACAAATCCCACTTGGCTCAACAAATTGTGTTCTGCTAGGTTGAAGCGTTCGCCTACAGTAGCAGTTTTTATATTTAGGTTTCCTTCTGTTCTCTCCTATATAGATATATGAATTTGGAACTCTAAATCCAACATGGTTTGTAGTAGCTCTTTGAAACTTGACAAAATAAAGGAGTTCTCAGTTTTGTCTCTATGGTTTGTTTCCTCTTCAAGTAGCCCTAGGCACAGACTGTGGAAGCACTTTCATTGAGAGGGGTTGCCAAGCTTCTAAGAAATAACGAGTTTCCGAAATACCAGCAAATATTTTTTCACCCAATCTTGATGATACTTGGTGGGAATGATCAATACACAGATCCCACTTGGCTCACCAAATTTTGTTCTTCTAGGTTGAAGCGTTCGTCCACAATAGCAGTTTTTATATTTAGGTTTCACTCTGTTCTCTCATATATAAATAGATGAATTTGGAACTCTAAATCCAACATGGTTTGTAGTAGCTCTTTGAAACTTGACAAAATAAAGAGTACTGAGTTTTGTTTCTATGGTTTGTTTCCTCTTCATGTAGCCCTAGGCACAGACTGTGGAAAACCACTTTCATTGAGAGGGGTGGCCAAGCTTCTAAGAAATAACGAGTTTCCGAAATATCAGCAAATATTTTTTCACCCAATCTTGATGATACTTGGTGGTAATGATCAGTACACAGTACCCACTTGGCTCACCAAATTATGTTCTTCTAGGTTGAAGCGTTCGTCTACAGTAGCAGTTTTTATATTTAGGTTTTCCTCTGTTCTCTCCTGTATAGATAGATGAATTTGGAACTCTAAATCCAACATGGTTTGTAGTAGCTCTTTGAAACTTGACAAAATAAAGGAGTTCTCAGTTTTGTCTCTATGGATTGTTTCCTCTTCAATTAGCACTATGCACACACTCTGGAAAAGCACTTTCATTGAGAGGGTTTGCCAAGCTTCTAAGAAATAACGAGTTTCTGAAATACCAGCAAATATTTTTTCACCCAATCTTGATGATACTTGTTGCTAATGATCAGTACACAAATCCCACTTGGCTCAACAAATTGTGTTCTGCTAGGTTGAAGCGTTCGCCTACAGTAGCAGTTTTTATATTTAGGTTTCCTTCTGTTCTCTCCTATATAGATATATGAATTTGGAACTCTAAATCCAACATGGTTTGTAGTAGCTTTTGAAACTTGACAAAATAAAGGAGTTCTCAGTTTTGTCTCTATGGTTTGTTTCCTCTTCAAGTAGCCCTCGACACAGACTGTGGAAAAGCACTTTCATTGAGAGGGGTTGCCAAGCTTCTAAGAAATAAGGAGTTTCCGAAATACCAGCAAATATTTTTTCACCCAATCTTGATGATACTTGTTGGTAAAGATCAGTACACAAATCCCACTTGGCTCACCAAATTTTGTTCTTCTATGTTGAAGCGTTCGTCTACAGTAGCAGTTTTTATATTTAGGTTTCACTCTGATCTCTCATATATAGATAGATGAATTTGGAACTCTAAATCCAACATGGTTTGTAGTAGCTCTTTGAAACTTGACAAAATAAAGAGTTCTGAGTTTTGTTTCTATGGTTTGTTTCCTCTTCAAGTATTCCTAGGCACAGACTGTGGAAAACCACTTTCATAGCGAGGGGTTGCCAAGCTTCTAAGAAATAACGAGTTTCCGAAATGTCAGCAAATATTTTTTCACCCAATCTTGATGATACTTGGTGGTAATGATCAGAACACAGTAACCACTTGGCTCACCAAATTTTGTTCTTGTAGGTTGAAGCGTTTGTCTACAGTAGTCGTTTTTATATTTAGGTTCCACTCTGTTCTCTCATATATAGATAGATGAATTTGGAACTCTAAATCCAACATGGTTTGTAGTAGCTCTTTGAAACTTGACAAAATAAAGGAGTTCTGAGTTTTGTCTCTATGGTTTCTTTCCTCTTCAAGTAGCCCTAGGCTCAGACTCGGGAAAAGCACTTTCATTGAGAGGGGTTGCCAAGCTTCTAAGAAATAACGAGTTTCCGAAGTACCAGCAAATATTTTTTCACCCAATCTTGATGATACTGGTTGCTAATGATCAGTACACAAATCCCACTTGGCTCCCCAAATTGTGTTCTTCTAGGTTGAAGAGTTCGCCTACAGTAGAAGTTTTTATATTTAGGTTTCCCTCTGTTCTCTCATATATAGATATATGAATTTGGAACTCTAAATCCGACATGGTTTGTAGTAGCTCTTTGAAACTTGACAAAATAAAGGAGTTCTCAGTTTTGTCTCTATGGTTTGTTTCCTCTTCAAGTAGCCCTAGGCACAGACTGTGGAAAAGCACTTTCATTGAGAGAGTTTGCCAAGCTTCTAAGAAATTACAAGTTTCTGAAATACCAGCAAATATTTTTTCACCCAATCTTTTGATACTTGGTGGTAATGATCAGTACACAAATCCCACTTGGCTCACCAAATTTTGTTCTTCTAGGTTGAAGCGTTCGTCTACAGTAGCAGTTTTTATATTTAGGTTTCTCTCTGTTCTCTCCTATACAGATAGATGAATTTGGAACTCTAAATGCAACATGGTTTGTAGTAGCTCTTTGAAACTTGACAAAATAAAGGAGTTCTGAGTTTTGTCTCTATGGTTTGTTTCCTCTTCAAGAGGCCTAGGCACAGACTGTGGAAAAGCACTTTAATTGAGAGGGGTTGCCAAGCTTCTGAGAAATAACGAGTTTCCGAAATACCAGCAAATATTTTTTCACCCAATCTTGATGATACATGTTGCTAATGATCAGTACACAGATCCCACTTGGCTCACCAAATTATGTTCTTGTAGGTTGAAGCGTTCGTCTACAGTAGCAGTTTTTATATTTAGGTTTCCCTCTGTTCTCTCCTGTATAGATAGATGAATTTGGAACTCTAAATCCAACATGGTTTGTAGGAGCTCTTTGAAACTTGACAAAATAAAGGAGTTCTCAGTTTTGTCTCTATGGATTGTTTCCTCTTCAATTAGCACTAGGCACACACTGTGGAAAAGCACTTTCATTGAGAGAGTTTGCCAAGCTTCTAAGAAATTACAAGTTTCCGAAATACCAGCAAATATTTTTTCACCCAATCTTTTGATACTTGGTGGTAATGATCAGTACACAAATCCCACTTGGCTCACCAAATTTTGTTCTTCTAGGTTGAAGCGTTCGTCTACAGTAGCAGTTTTTATATTTAGGTTTCTCTCTGTTCTCTCCTATATAGATAGATGAATTTGGAACTCTAAATCCAACATGGATTGTAGTAGCTCTTTGAAACTTGTCAAAATAAAGGAGTTCTCAGTTTTGTCTCTATGGTTTGTTTCCTCTTCAAGTAGCCCTAGGCACAGACTGTGGAAAAGCACTTTCATTGAGAGGGGTTGCCAAGCTTCTAAGAAATAACGAGTTTCCAAAATACCAGCCAATAGTTTTTCACCCAATCTTGATGATACTTGGTGGGAATGATCAGTACACAGATCCCCCTTGGCTCACCAAATTTTGTTATTCTAGGTTGAAGCGTTCGTCTACAGTAGCAGTTTTTATATTTAGGTTTCACTCTGATCTCTCATATATAGATAGATGAATTTGGAACTCTAAATCCAACATGGTTTGTAGTAGCTCTTTGAAACTTGACAAAATAAAGAGTTCTGAGTTTTGTTTCTATGGTTTGTTTCCTCTTCAAGTATTCCTAGGCACAGACTGTGGAAAACCACTTTCATAGCGAGGGGTTGCCAAGCTTCTAAGAAATAACGAGTTTCCGAAATGTCAGCAAATATTTTTTCACCCAATCTTGATGATACTTGGTGGTAATGATCAGAACACAGTAACCACTTGGCTCACCAAATTTTGTTCTTGTAGGTTGAAGCGTTTGTCTACAGTAGTCGTTTTTATATTTAGGTTCCACTCTGTTCTCTCATATATAGATAGATGAATTTGGAACTCTAAATCCAACATGGTTTGTAGTAGCTCTTTGAAACTTGACAAAATAAAGGAGTTCTGAGTTTTGTCTCTATGGTTTCTTTCCTCTTCAAGTAGCCCTAGGCTCAGACTCGGGAAAAGCACTTTCATTGAGAGGGGTTGCCAAGCTTCTAAGAAATAACGAGTTTCCGAAGTACCAGCAAATATTTTTTCACCCAATCTTGATGATACTGGTTGCTAATGATCAGTACACAAATCCCACTTGGCTCCCCAAATTGTGTTCTTCTAGGTTGAAGAGTTCGCCTACAGTAGAAGTTTCTATATTTAGGTTTCCCTCTGTTCTCTCATATATAGATATATGAATTTGGAACTCTAAATCCAACATGGTTTGTAGTAGCTCTTTGAAACTTGAGAAAATAAAGGAGTTCTCAGTTTTGTCTCTATGGTTTGTTTCCTCTTCAAGTAGCCCTAGGCACAGACTGTGGAAAAGCACTTTCATTGAGAGAGTTTGCCAAGCTTCTAAGAAATTACAAGTTTCCGAAATACCAGCAAATATTTTTTCACCCAATCTTTTGATACTTGGTGGTAATGATCAGTACACAAATCCCACTTGGCTCACCAAATTTTGTTCTTCTAGGTTGAAGCATTCATCTACAGTAGCAGTTTTTATATTTAGGTTTCTCTCTGTTCTCTCCTATATAGATAGATGAATTTGGAACTCTAAATCCAACATGGATTGTAGTAGCTCTTTGAAACTTGACAAAATAAAGGAGTTCTCAGTTTTGTCTCTATGGTTTGTTTCCTCTTCAAGTAGACATAGGCACAGACTGTGGAAAAGCAATTTCATTGAGACGGGTTGCCAAGCTTCTAAGAAATAACGAGTTTCCGAAATACCAGCAAATATTTTTTCACCCAATCTTGATGATACTTGGTGGTAATGATCAGTACACAGATCCCACTTGGCTCACCAAATTTTGTTCTTCTAGGTTGAACCGTTCGTCTACAGTAGCAGTTTTTATATTTAGGTTTCTCTCTGTTCTCTCCTATATAGATAGATGAATTTGGAACTCTAAATCCAACATGGATTGTAGTAGCACTTTGAAACTTGACAAAATAAAGGAGTTCTCAGTTTTGTCTCTAAGGTTTGTTTCCTCTTCAAGTAGCCCTAGGCACAGACTGTGGAAGCACTTTCATTGAGAGGTGTTGCCAAGCTTCTAAAAATAACGAGTTTCCGAAATACCAGCAAATATTTTTTCACCCAATCTTGATGATACTTGGTGGGAATGATCAGTACACAGATCCCACTTGGCTCACCAAATTTTGTTCTTCTAGGTTGAAGTGTTCGCCTACAGTAGCAGTTTTTATATTTAGGTTTCTCTCTGTTCTCTCCTATATAGATAGATGAATTTGGGACTCTAAATCCAACATGGATTGTAGTAGCTCTTTGAAACTTGACAAAATAATGGAGTTCTCAGTTTTGTCTCAATGGTTTGTTTCCTGTTCAAGTAGACCTAGGCACAGACTGCGGAAAAGCACTTTCATTGAGAGGGGTTGCCAAACTTCTAAGAAATAACGAGTTTCCGAAATACCAGCAAATATTTTTTCACCCAATCTTGATGATACTTGGTGGTAATGATCAGTACACAGATCCCACTTGGCTCACCAAATTTTGTTCTTCTAGGTTGAAGCGTTCGTCTACAGTAGCAGTTTTTATATTTAGGTTTCTCTCTGTTCTCTCCTATATAGATAGATGAATTTGGAACTCTAAATCCAACATGGATTGTAGTAGCACTTTGAAACTTGACAAAATAAAGGAGTTCTCAGTTTTGTCTCTATGGTTTGTTTCCTCTTCACGTAGCCCTAGGCACAGACTGTGGAAGCACTTTCATTGAGATGGGTTGCCAAGTTTCTAAGAAATAACGAGTTTCCGAAATACCAGCAAATATTTTTTCACCCAATCTTGATGATACTTGGTGGGAATGATCAGTACAGAGATCCCACTTGGCTCACCAAATTTTGTTCTTCTAGGTTGAAGCGTTCGTCTACAGTAGCAGTTTTTATATTTAGGTTTCACTCTGTTCTCTCATATATAGATAGATGAATTTGGAACTCTAAATCCAACATGGTTTGTAGTAGCTCTTTGAAACTTGACAAAATAAAGAGTTCTGAGTTTTGTTTCTATGGTTTGTTTCCTCTTCATGTAGCCCTAGGCACAGACTGTGGAAAACCACTTTAATTGAGAGGGGTTGAAAAGCTTCTAAGAAATAACGAGTTTCCGAAATAAAGCAAATATTTTTTCACCCAATCTTGATGATACTTGGTGGTAATGCAGTACACAGTACCCACTTGGCTCACCAAATTTTGTTCTTCTAGGTTGAAGCGTTCGTCTACAGTAGCCGTTTTTATATTTAGGTTTCTCTATCTTCTCTCATATATAGATAGATGAATTTGGAACTCTAAATCCAACATGGTTTGTAGTAGCTCTTTGAACTTGACAAAATAAAGGAGTTCTGAGTTTTGTCTCTATGGTTTGTTTCCTCTTCAAGTAGCCCTAGGCGCAGACTGTGGAAAAGCACTTTCATTGAGAGGGGTTGCCAAGCTTCTAAGAAATATCGAGTTCTGATATACCAGCAAATATTTTTTCACCCAATCTTGATGATACTTGTTGCTAATGATCAGTACACAAATCCCACTTGGCTCACCAAATTGTGTTCTGCTAGGTTGAAGCGTTCGCCTACAGTAGCAGCTTTATATTTAGGTTTCCCTCTTTTCTCTCCTATATAGATATATGAATTTGGAACTCTAAATCCAACATGGCTTGTAGTAGCTCTTTGAAACTTGACAAAATAAAGGAGTTCTCAGTTTTGTCTCTATGGTTTGTTTCCTCTTCAAGAAGCCCTAGGCACAGACTGTGGAAAAGCACTTTCATTGAGAGAGTTTGCCAAGCTTCTAAGAAATTACAAGTTTCCGAAATACCAGCAAATATTTTTCACCCAATCTTGATGATACTTGGTGGTAATGATCAGTACACAAATCCCAATTGGCTCACCAAATTTTGTTCTTCTAGGTTGAAGCGTTCGTCAACAGTAGCAGTTTTATATTTACGTTTCTCTCTGTTCTCTCCTATATAGATAGATGAATTTGGAACTCTAAATTCAACATGTATTGTAGTAGCTCTTTGAAACTTGACAAAATAAAGGATTCTGAGTTTTGTCTCTATGGTTTGTTTCCTCTTCAAGAGGCCTAGGAACAGACTGTGGAAAGAACTTTAATTGAGAAGGGTTGCCAAGCTTCTAAGAAATAACGAGTTTCCGAAATACCAGCAAATATTTTTTCACCCAATCTTGATGATACATGTTGCTAATGATCAGTACACAGATCCCACTTCGCTCACCAAATTTTGTTCTTCTAGTTTGAAGCGTTCGTCTACAGTAGTCGTTTTTATACTTAGGTTTCACTCTGTTCTCTTCATATATATAGATGAATTTGGAACTCTATATCCAAGATGGTTTGTAGTAGCTCTTTGAAACTTGACAAAATAAAGAGTTCTGAGTTTTGTCTTTATGGTTTGTTTCCTCTTCAAGTAGCCCTAGGCGCAGACTCTGGAAAAGGACTTTCATTCAGAGGGGTTGCCAAGCTTCTAAGAAATAACGAGTTTCCGAAGTACCAGCAAATATTTAGTCACCCAATCTTGATGATACTGGTTGCTAATGATCAGTACACAAATTCCACTTGGCTCACCAAATTGTGTTCTTCTAGGTTGAAGCGTTCGCCTACAGTAGAAGTTTTTATATTTAGGTTTCCCTCTGTTCTCTCCCTATATAGATAGATGAATTTGGAACTCTAAATCCAAAATGTTTTGTAGTAGCACTTTGAAACTTGAAAAAATAAAGGAGTTCTCAGTTTTGTCTCTATGGTTTGTTTCCTCTTCAAGTAGCCCTAGGCACAGACTGTGGAAGCACTTTCATTGAGAGGGGTTGCCAAGCTTCTAAGAAATAACGAGTTTCCGAAATACCAGCAAATATTTTTTCACCCAATCTTGATGATACTTGGTGGCAATGATCAGTACACAGATCCCACTTGGCTCACCAAATTTTGTTCTTCTAGGTTGAAGTGTTCGTCTACAGTAGCAGTTTTTATATTTAGGTTTCACTCTGTTCTCTCATATATAGATAGATGAATTTGGAACTCTAAATCCAACATGGTTTGTAGTAGCTCTATGAAACTTGACAAAATAAAGAGTTCTGAGTTTTGTTTCTATGGTTTGTTTCCTCTTCATGTAGCCCTAGGCACAGACTGTGGAAAACCACTTTCATTGAGATGGGTGGCCAAGCTTCTAAGAAATAACGAGTTTCCGAAATATCAGCAAATATTTTTTCACCCAATCTTGATGATACTTGGTGGTAATGATCAGTACACAGATCCCACTTGGCTCACCAAATTTTTTTTCTTCTAGGTTGAAGTGTTAGTCTACAGTAGCAGTTTTTATATTTAGGTTTCCCTCTGTTTTCTCTCTATAGATAGATGAATTTGGAACTCTAAATCCAACATGGTTTGTAGTAGCTCTTTGAAACTTGACAAAATAAAGGAGTTCTCAGTTTTGTCGCTATGGATTGTTTCCTCTTCAATTAGCACTAGGCACCCACTGTGGAAAAGCATTTTCATTGAGAGGGGTTGCCAAGCTTCTAAGAAATAACGAGTTCCGAGTACCAGCAAATATTTTTTCACCCAATCTTGATGATACTGGTTGCTAGTGATCAGTACACAAATCCCACTTGGCTCACCAAATTTTGTTCTTCTAGGTTGAAGCATTCGTCTACAGTAGCAGTTTTTATTTTTAGGTTTCTCTCTGTTCTCTCCTATATAGATAGATGAATTTGGAACTCTAAATCCAACATGGATTGTAGTAGCTCTTTGAAACTTGACAAAATAAAGGAGTTCTCAGTTTTGTCTCTATGGTTTGTTTCCTCTTCAAGTAGACTTAGGCACAGACTGTGGAAAAGCACTTTCATTGAGAGGGGTTGCCAAGCTTCTAAGAAATAACGAGTTTCCGAAATACCAGCAAATATTTTTTCACCCAATCTTGATGATACTTGGTGGTAATGATCAGTACACAGATCCCACTTGGCTCACCAAATTTTGTTCTTGTAGGTTGAACCGTTCGTCTACAGTACCAGTTTTTATATTTAGGTTTTCTCTCTGTTCTCTCCTATACAGATAGATGAATTTGGAACTCTAAATCCAACATGGATTGTAGTAGAACTTTGAAACTTGACAAAATAAAGGAGTTCTCAGTTTTGTCTCTATGGTTTGTTTCCTCTTCACGTAGCCTTAGGCACAGACTGTGGAAGCACTTTCATTGAGATGGGTTGCCAAGCTTCTAAGAAATAACGTGTTTCCAAAATACCAGCAAATATTTTTTCACACAATCTTGATGATACTTGGTGGTAATGATCAGTACACAAATCCTACGTGGCTCACAAAATTTTGTTCTTCTAGGTTGAAGAGTTCGTCTACAGTAGCAGTTTTTATATTTAGGTTTCTCTCTGTTCTCTCCTATATAGATAGATGAATTTGGAACTTTAAATCCAACATGGATTGTAGTAGCTCTTTGAAACTTGACAAAATAAAGGAGTTCTCAGTTTTGTCTCTATGGTTTGTTTCCTCTTCAAGTATCCCTAGGCACAGACTGTGGAAAAGCACTTTCATTGAGAGGGGTTGCCAAGCTTCTAAGAAATAACGAGTTTCCGAAATACCAGCAAATATTTTTTCACCCAATCTTGATGATACTTGGTGGGAATGATCAGTACAGAGATCCCACTTGGCTCACCAAATTTTGTTCTTCTAGGTTGAAGCGTTCGTCTACAGTAGCAGTTTGTATATTTAGGTTTCACTCAGTTCTCTCATATATAGATAGATGAATTTGGAACTCTAAATCCAACATGGTTTGTAGTAACTCTTTGAAACTTGACAAAATAAAGAGTTCTGAGTTTTGTTTCTATGGTTTGGTTCCTCTTCAAGTAGCCCTAGGCACAGACTGTGCACAGACTGTGGAAGCACATTCATTGAGAGGGGTTGCCAAGCTTCTAAGAAATAACGAGTTTCCGAAATACCAGCAAATATTTTTTCACCCAATCTTGATGATACTTGGTGGCAATGATCAGTACACAGATCCCACTTGGCTCACCAAATTTTGTTCTTCTAGGTTGAAGTGTTCGTCTACAGTAGCAGTTTTTATATTTAGGTTTCACTCTGTTCT
This sequence comes from Callospermophilus lateralis, assembly GCF_048772815.1. Taxonomy (NCBI): domain Eukaryota; kingdom Metazoa; phylum Chordata; class Mammalia; order Rodentia; family Sciuridae; genus Callospermophilus; species Callospermophilus lateralis. Next base: position 47,223 of record NW_027515430.1, read on the forward strand.
CTCATATATAGATAGATGAATTTGGAACTCTAAATCCAACATGGTTTGTAGTAGCTCTTTGAAACTTGACAAAATAAAGAGTTCTGAGTTTTGTTTCTATGGTTTGTTTCCTCTTCATGTAGCCCTAGGCACAGACTGTGGAAAACCACTTTCATTGAGAGGGGTGGCCAAGCTTCTAAGAAATAACGAGTTTCCGAAATATCAGCAAATATTTTTTCACCCAATCTTGATGATACTTGGTGGTAATGATCAGTACACAGTACCCACTTGGCTCACCAAATTTTTTTCTTCTAGGTTGAAGTGTTCGTCTACAGTAGCAGTTTTTATATTTAGGTTTCCCTCTGTTTTCTCCTCTATAGATAGATGAATTTGGAACTCTAAATCCAACGTGGTTTGTAGTAGCTCTTTGAAACTTGACAAAATAAAGGAGTTCTCAGTTTTGTCGCTATGGATTGTTTCCTCTTCAATTAGCACTAGGCACCCACTGTGGAAAAGCATTTTCATTGAGAGGGGTTGCCAAGCTTCTAAGAAATAACGAGTTTCCGAAGTACCAGCAAATATTTTTTCACCCAATCTTGATGATACTGGTTGCTAGTGATCAGTACACAAATCCCACTTGGCTCACCAAATTTTGTTCTTCTAGGTTGAAGCATTCGTCTACAGTAGCAGTTTTTATTTTTAGGTTTCTCTCTCTTCTCTCCTATATAGATAGATGAATTTGGAACTCTAAATCCAACATGGATTGTAGTAGCTCTTTGAAACTTGACAAAATAAAGGAGTTCTCAATTTTGTCTCTATGGTTTGTTTCCTCTTCAAGTAGACCTAGGCACAGACTGTGGAAAAGCACTTTCATTGAGAGGGGTTGCCAAGCTTCTAAGAAATAACGAGTTTCCGAAATACCAGCAAATATTTTTTCACCCAATCTTGATGATACTTGGTGGTAATGATCAGTACACAGATCCCACATGGCTCACCAAATTTTGTTCTTGTAGGTTGAACCGTTCGTCTACAGTAGCAGTTTTTATATTTAGGTTTCTCTCTGTTCTCTCCTATATAGATAGATGAATTTGGAACTCTAAATCCAACATGGATTGTAGTAGCACTTTGAAACTTGACAAAATAAAGGAGTTCTCAGTTTTGTCTCTATCGTTTGTTTCCTCTTCACGTAGCCCTAGGCACAGACTGTGGAAGCACTTTCATTGAGATGGGTTGCCAAGCTTCTAAGAAATAACGTGTTTCCAAAATACCAGCAAATATTTTTTCACACAATCTTGATGATACTTGGTGGTAATGATCAGTACACAAATCCTACTTGGCTCACAAAATTGTGTTCTTCTAGGTTGAAGCGTTCGTCTACAGTAGCAGTTTTTATATTTAGGTTTCTCTCTGTTCTCTCCTATATAGATAGATGAATTTGGAACTTTAAATCCAACATGGATTGTAGTAGCTCTTTGAAACTTGACAAAATAAAGGAGTTCTCAGTTTTGTCTCTATGGTTTGTTTCCTCTTCAAGTATCCCTAGGCACAGACTGTGGAAAAGCACTTTCATTGAGAGGGGTTGCCAAGCTTCTAAGAAATAACGAGTTTCCAAAATACCAGCAAATATTTTTTCACCCAATCTTGATGATACTTGGAGGGAATGATCAGTACAGAGATCCCACTTGGCTCACCAAATTTTGTTCTTCTAGGTTGAAGCGTTCGTCTACAGTAGCAGTTTGTATATTTAGGTTTCACTCTGTTCTCTCATATATAGATAGATGAATTTGGAACTCTAAATCCAACATGGTTTGTAGTAGCTCCTTGAAACTTGACAAAATAAAGAGTTCTGAGTTTTGTTTCTATGGTTTTTTTCCTCTTCATGTAGCCCTAGGCACAGACTGTGGAAGCACTTTCATTGAGAGGGGTTGCCAAGCTTCTAAGAAATAACGAGTTTCCGAAATACCAGCAAATATTTTTTCACCCAATCTTGATGATACTTGGTGGCAATGATCAGTACACAGATCCCACTTGGCTCACCAAATTTTGTTCTTCTAGGTTGAAGTGTTCGTCTACAGTAGCAGTTTTTATATTTAGGTTTCACTCTGTTCTCTCATATATAGATAGATGAATTTGGAACTCTAAATCCAACATGGTTTGTAGTAGCTCTTTGAAACTTGACAAAATAAAGGAGTTCTCAGTTTTGTCGCTATGGATTGTTTCCTCTTCAATTAGCACTAGGCACCCACTGTGGAAAAGCATTTTCATTGAGAGGGGTTGCCAAGCTTCTAAGAAATAACGAGTTTCCGAAGTACCAGCAAATATTTTTTCACCCAATCTTGATGATACTGGTTGCTAGTGATCAGTACACAAATCCCACTTGGCTCACCAAATTTTGTTCTTCTAGGTTGAAGCATTCGTCTACAGTAGCAGTTTTTATTTTTAGGTTTCTCTCTGTTCTCTCCTATATAGATAGATGAATTTGGAACTCTAAATCCAACATGGATTGTAGTAGCTCTTTGAAACTTGACAAAATAAAGGAGTTCTCAGTTTTGTCTCTATGGTTTGTTTCCTCTTCAAGTAGACTTAGGCACAGACTGTGGAAAAGCACTTTCATTGAGAGGGGTTGCCAAGCTTCTAAGAAATAACGAGTTTCCGAAATACCAGCAAATATTTTTTCACCCAATCTTGATGATACTTGGTGGTAATGATCAGTACACAGATCCCACTTGGCTCACCAAATTTTGTTCTTGTAGGTTGAACCGTTCGTCTACAGTAGCAGTTTTTATATTTAGGTTTCTCTCTGTTCTCTCCTATATAGATAGATGAATTTGGAACTCTAAATCCAACATGGATTTTAGTAGAACTTTGAAACTTGACAAAATAAAGGAGTTCTCAGTTTTGTCTCTATGGTTTGTTTCCTCTTCACGTAGCCTTAGGCACAGACTGTGGAAGCACTTTCATTGAGATGGGTTGCCAAGCTTCTAAGAAATAACGTGTTTCCAAAATACCAGCAAATATTTTTTCACACAATCTTGATGATACTTGGTGGTAATGATCAGTACACAAATCCTACTTGGCTCACAAAATTTTGTTCTTCTAGGTTGAAGAGTTCGTCTACAGTAGCAGTTTTTATATTTAGGTTTCTCTCTGTTCTCTCCTATATAGATAGATGAATTTGGAACTTTAAATCCAACATGGATTGTAGTAGCTCTTTGAAACTTGACAAAATAAAGGAGTTCTCAGTTTTGTCTCTATGGTTTGTTTCCTCTTCAAGTATCCCTAGCACAGACTGTGGAAAAGCACTTTCATTGAGAGGGGTTGCCAAGCTTCTAAGAAATAACGAGTTTCCGAAATACCAGCAAATATTTTTTCACCCAATCTTGATGATACTTGGTGGGAATGATCAGTACAGAGATCCCACTTGGCTCACCAAATTTTGTTCTTCTAGGTTGAAGCGTTCGTCTACAGTAGCAGTTTGTATATTTAGGTTTCACTCAGTTCTCTCATATATAGATAGATGAATTTGGAACTCTAAATCCAACATGGTTTGTAGTAACTCTTTGAAACTTGACAAAATAAAGAGTTCTGAGTTTTGTTTCTATGGTTTGTTTCCTCTTCAAGTAGCCCTAGGCACAGACTGTGGAAGCACATTCATTGAGAGGGGTTGCCAAGCTTCTAAGAAATAACGAGTTTCCGAAATACCAGCAAATATTTTTTCACCCAATCTTGATGATACTTGGTGGCAATGATCAGTACACAGATCCCACTTGGCTCACCAAATTTTGTTCTTCTAGGTTGAAGTGTTCGTCTACAGTAGCAGTTTTTATATTTAGGTTTCACTCTGTTCTCTCATATATAGATAGATGAATTTGGAACTCTAAATCCAACATGGTTTGTAGTAGCTCTTTGAAACTTGACAAAATAAAGAGTTCTGAGTTTTGTTTCTATGGTTTGTTTCCTCTTCATGTAGCCCTAGGCACAGACTGTGGAAAACCACTTTCATTGAGAGGGGTGGCCAAGCTTCTAAGAAATAACGAGTTTCCGAAATATCAGCAAATATTTTTTCACCCAATCTTGATGATACTTGGTGGTAATGATCAGTACACAGTACCCACTTGGCTCACCAAATTTTTTTCTTCTAGGTTGAAGTGTTCGTCTACAGTAGCAGTTTTTATATTTAGGTTTCCCTCTGTTTTCTCCTCTATAGATAGATGAATTTGGAACTCTAAATCCAACATGGTTTGTAGTAGCTCTTTGAAACTTGACAAAATAAAGGAGTTCTCAGTTTTGTCGCTATGGATTGTTTCCTCTTCAATTAGCACTAGGCACCCACTGTGGAAAAGCATTTTCATTGAGAGGGGTTGCCAAGCTTCTAAGAAATAACGAGTTTCCGAAGTACCAGCAAATATTTTTTCACCCAATCTTGATGATACTGGTTGCTAGTGATCAGTACACAAATCCCACTTGGCTCACCAAATTTTGTTCTTCTAGGTTGAAGCATTCGTCTACAGTAGCAGTTTTTATATTTAGGTTTCTCTCTCTTCTCTCCTATATAGATAGATGAATTTGGAACTCTAAATCCAACATGGATTGTAGTAGCTCTTTGAAACTTGACAAAATAAAGGAGTTCTCAATTTTGTCTCTATGGTTTGTTTCCTCTTCAAGTAGACCTAGGCACAGACTGTGGAAAAGCACTTTCATTGAGAGGGGTTGCCAAGCTTCTAAGAAATAACGAGTTTCCGAAATACCAGCAAATATTTTTTCACCCAATCTTGATGATACTTGGTGGTAATGATCAGTACACAGATCCCACTTGGCTCACCAAATTTTGTTCTTGTAGGTTGAACCGTTCGTCTACAGTAGCAGTTTTTATATTTAGGTTTCTCTCTGTTCTCTCCTATATAGATAGATGAATTTGGAACTCTAAATCCAACATGGATTGTAGTAGCACTTTGAAACTTGACAAAATAAAGGAGTTCTCAGTTTTGTCTCTATGGTTTGTTTCCTCTTCACGTAGCCCTAGGCACAGACTGTGGAAGCACTTTCATTGAGATGGGTTGCCAAGCTTCTAAGAAATAACGTGTTTCCAAAATACCAGCAAATATTTTTTCACACAATCTTGATGATACTTGGTGGTAATGATCAGTACACAAATCCTACTTGGCTCACAAAATTTTGTTCTTCTAGGTTGAAGCATTCGTCTACAGTAGCAGTTTTTATTTTTAGGTTTCTCTCTGTTCTCTCCTATATAGATAGATGAATTTGGAACTCTAAATCCAACATGGATTGTAGTAGCTCTTTGAAACTTGACAAAATAAAGGAGTTCTCAGTTTTGTCTCTATGGTTTGTTTCCTCTTCAAGTAGACCTAGGCACAGACTGTGGAAAAGCACTTTCATTGAGAGGGGTTGCCAAGCTTCTAAGAAATAACGAGTTTCCGAAATACCAGCAAATATTTTTTCACCCAATCTTGATGATACTTGGTGGTAATGATCAGTACACAGATCCCACTTGGCTCACCAAATTTTGTTCTTGTAGGTTGAACCGTTCGTCTACAGTAGCAGTTTTTATATTTAGGTTTCTCTCTGTTCTCTCCTATATAGATAGATGAATTTGGAACTCTAAATCCAACTTGGATTGTAGTAGCACTTTGAAACTTGACAAAATAAAGGAGTTCTCAGTTTTGTCTCTATGGTTTGTTTCCTCTTCACGTAGCCCTAGGCACAGACTGTGGAAGCACTTTCATTGAGATGGGTTGCCAAGCTTCTAAGAAATAACGTGTTTCCAAAATACCAGCAAATATTTTTTCACACAATCTTGATGATACTTGGTGGTAATGATCAGTACACAAATCCTACTTGGCTCACAAAATTGTGTTCTTCTAGGTTGAAGCGTTCGTCTACAGTAGCAGTTTTTATATTTAGGTTTCTCTCTGTTCTCTCCTATATAGATAGATGAATTTGGAACTTTAAATCCAACATGGATTGTAGTAGCTCTTTGAAACTTGACAAAATAAAGGAGTTCTCAGTTTTGTCTCTATGGTTTGTTTCCTCTTCAAGTATCCCTAGGCACAGACTGTGGAAAAGCACTTTCATTGAGAGGGGTTGCCAAGCTTCTAAGAAATAACGAGTTTCCGAAATACCAGCAAATATTTTTTCACCCAATCTTGATGATACTTGGAGGGAATGATCAGTACAGAGATCCCACTTGGCTCACCAAATTTTGTTCTTCTAGGTTGAAGCGTTCGTCTACAGTAGCAGTTTGTATATTTAGGTTTCACTCTGTTCTCTCATATATAGATAGATGAATTTGGAACTCTAAATCCAACACGGTTTGTAGTAGCTCTTTGAAACTTGACAAAATAAAGAGTTCTGAGTTTTGTTTCTATGGTTTGTTTCCTCTTCATGTAGCCCTAGGCACAGACTGTGGAAAACCACTTTCATTGAGAGGGGTGGCCAAGGTTCTAAGAAATAACGAGTTTCCGAAATAAAGCAAATATTTTTTCACCCAATCTTGATGATACTTGGTGGTAATGATCAGTACACAGTACCCACTTGGCTCACCAAATTTTGTTCTTCTAGGTTGAAGCATTCGTCTACAGTAGCCGTTTTTATATTTAGGTTTCACTCTGTTCTCTCATATATAGATAGATGAATTTGGAACTCTAAATCCAACATGGTTTGTAGTAGCTCTTTGAAACTTGACAAAATAAAGGAGTTCTGAGTTTTGTCTCTATGCTTTGTTTCCTCTTCACGTAGCCCTAGGCGCAGACTGTGGAAAAGCACTTTCATTGAGAGGGGTTGCCAAGCTTCTAAGAAATAACGAGTTTCTGAAATACCAGCAAATATTTTTTCACCCAATCTTGATGATACTTGTTGCTAATGATCAGTACACAAATCCCACTTGGCTCACCAAATTGTGTTTTGCTAGGTTGAAGCGTTCGCCTACAGTAGCAGTTTTTATATTTAGGTTTCCCTCTGTTCTCTCCTATATAGATATATGAATTTGGAACTCTAAATCCAACATGGTTTGTAGTAGCTCTTTGAAACTTGACAAAATAAAGGAGTTCTCAGTTTTGTCTCTATGGTTTGTTTCCTCTTCAAGTAGCCCTAGGCACAGACTGTGGAAAAGCACTTGTATTGAGAGAGTTTGCCAAGCTTCTAAGAAATTACAAGTTTCCGAAATACCAGCAAATATTTTTTCACCCAATCTTGATGATACTTGGTGGTAACGATCAGTACACAAATCCCAATTGGCTCACCAAATTTTGTTCTTCTAGGTTGAAGCGTTCGTCTACAGTAGCAGTTTATATATTTAGGTTTCTCTCTGTTTTCTCCTATATAGATAGATGAATTTGGAACTCTAAATTTAACATGTATTGTAGTAGCTCTTTGAAACTTGACAAAATAAAGGAGTTCTGAGTTTTGTCTCTATGGTTTGTTTCTTCTTCAAGAGGCCTAGGAACAGACTGTGGAATAGAACTTTAATTGAGAAGGGTTGCCAAGCTTCTAAGAAATAACGAGTTTCCGAAATACCAGCAAATATTTTTTCACCCAATCTTGATGGTACATGTTGGTAATGATCAGTACACAGATCCCACTTGGCTCACCAAATTTTGTTCTTGTAGGTTGAACCGTTCGTCTACAGTAGCAGTTTTTATATTTAGGTTTCTCTCTGTTCTCTCCTATATAGATAGATGAATTTGGAACTCTAAATCCAACATGGATTGTAGTAGCACTTTGAAACTTGACAAAATAAAGGAGTTCTCAGTTTTGTCTCTATGGTTTGTTTCCTCTTCACGTAGCCCTAGGCACAGACTGTGGAAGCACTTTCATTGAGATGGGTTGCCAAGCTTCTAAGAAATAACGTGTTTCCAAAATACCAGCAAATATTTTTTCACACAATCTTGATGATACTTGGTGGTAATGATCAGTACACAAATCCTACTTGGCTCACAAAATTGTGTTCTTCTAGGTTGAAGCGTTCGTCTACAGTAGCAGTTTTTATATTTAGGTTTCTCTCTGTTCTCTCCTATATAGATAGATGAATTTGGAACTTTAAATCCAACATGGATTGTAGTAGCTCTTTGAAACTTGACAAAATAAAGGAGTTCTCAGTTTTGTCTCTATGGTTTGTTTCCTCTTCAAGTATCCCTAGGCACAGACTGTGGAAAAGCACTTTCATTGAGAGGGGTTGCCAAGCTTCTAAGAAATAACGAGTTTCCGAAATACCAGCAAATATTTTTTCACCCAATCTTGATGATACTTGGAGGGAATGATCAGTACAGAGATCCCACTTGGCTCACCAAATTTTGTTCTTCTAGGTTGAAGCGTTCGTCTACAGTAGCAGTTTGTATATTTAGGTTTCACTCTGTTCTCTCATATATAGATAGATGAATTTGGAACTCTAAATCCAACACGGTTTGTAGTAGCTCTTTGAAACTTGACAAAATAAAGAGTTCTGAGTTTTGTTTCTATGGTTTGTTTCCTCTTCATGTAGCCCTAGGCACAGACTGTGGAAAACCACTTTCATTGAGAGGGGTTGCCAAGGTTCTAAGAAATAACGAGTTTCCGAAATAAAGCAAATATTTTTTCACCCAATCTTGATGATACTTGGTGGTAATGATCAGTACACAGTACCCACTTGGCTCACCAAATTTTGTTCTTCTAGGTTGAAGCATTCGTCTACAGTAGCCGTTTTTATATTTAGGTTTCACTCTGTTCTCTCATATATAGATAGATGAATTTGGAACTCTAAATCCAACATGGTTTGTAGTAGCTCTTTGAAACTTGACAAAATAAAGGAGTTCTGAGTTTTGTCTCTATGCTTTGTTTCCTCTTCACGTAGCCCTAGGCGCAGACTGTGGAAAAGCACTTTCATTGAGAGGGGTTGCCAAGCTTCTAAGAAATAACGAGTTTCTGAAATACCAGCAAATATTTTTTCACCCAATCTTGATGATACTTGTTGCTAATGATCAGTACACAAATCCCACTTGGCTCACCAAATTGTGTTTTGCTAGGTTGAAGCGTTCGCCTACAGTAGCAGTTTTTATATTTAGGTTTCCCTCTGTTCTCTCCTATATAGATATATGAATTTGGAACTCTAAATCCAACATGGTTTGTAGTAGCTCTTTGAAACTTGACAAAATAAAGGAGTTCTCAGTTTTGTCTCTATGGTTTGTTTCCTCTTCAAGTAGCCCTAGGCACAGACTGTGGAAAAGCACTTGTATTGAGAGAGTTTGCCAAGCTTCTAAGAAATTACAAGTTTCCGAAATACCAGCAAATATTTTTTCACCCAATCTTGATGATACTTGGTGGTAACGATCAGTACACAAATCCCCAATTGGCTCACCAAATTTTGTTCTTCTAGGTTGAAGCGTTCGTCTACAGTAGCAGTTTATATATTTAGGTTTCTCTCTGTTTTCTCCTATATAGATAGATGAATTTGGAACTCTAAATTTAACATGTATTGTAGTAGCTCTTTGAAACTTGACAAAATAAAGGAGTTCTGAGTTTTGTCTCTATGGTTTGTTTCTTCTTCAAGAGGCCTAGGAACAGACTGTGGAATAGAACTTTAATTGAGAAGGGTTGCCAAGCTTCTAAGAAATAACGAGTTTCCGAAATACCAGCAAATATTTTTTCACCCAATCTTGATGGTACATGTTGGTAATGATCAGTACACAGATCCCACTTGGCTCACCAAATTTTGTTCTTGTAGGTTGAACCGTTCGTCTACAGTAGCAGTTTTTATATTTAGGTTTCTCTCTGTTCTCTCCTATATAGATAGATGAATTTGGAACTCTAAATCCAACATGGATTGTAGTAGCACTTTGAAACTTGACAAAATAAAGGAGTTCTCAGTTTTGTCTCTATGGTTTGTTTCCTCTTCACGTAGCCCTAGGCACAGACTGTGGAAGCACTTTCATTGAGATGGGTTGCCAAGCTTCTAAGAAATAACGTGTTTCCAAAATACCAGCAAATATTTTTTCACACAATCTTGATGATACTTGGTGGTAATGATCAGTACACAAATCCTACTTGGCTCACAAAATTGTGTTCTTCTAGGTTGAAGCGTTCGTCTACAGTAGCAGTTTTTATATTTAGGTTTCTCTCTGTTCTCTCCTATATAGATAGATGAATTTGGAACTTTAAATCCAACATGGATTGTAGTAGCTCTTTGAAACTTGACAAAATAAAGGAGTTCTCAGTTTTGTCTCTATGGTTTGTTTCCTCTTCAAGTATCCCTAGGCACAGACTGTGGAAAAGCACTTTCATTGAGAGGGGTTGCCAAGCTTCTAAGAAATAACGAGTTTCCGAAATACCAGCAAATATTTTTTCACCCAAATCTTGATGATACTTGGAGGGAATGATCAGTACAGAGATCCCACTTGGCTCACCAAATTTTGTTCTTCTAGGTTGAAGCGTTCGTCTACAGTAGCAGTTTGTATATTTAGGTTTCACTCTGTTCTCTCATATATAGATAGATGAATTTGGAACTCTAAATCCAACACGGTTTGTAGTAGCTCTTTGAAACTTGACAAAATAAAGAGTTCTGAGTTTTGTTTCTATGGTTTGTTTCCTCTTCATGTAGCCCTAGGCACAGATTGTGGAAAACCACTTTCATTGAGAGTGGTTGCGAAAGTTCTAAGAAATAACGAGTTTCCGAAATAAAGCAAATATTTTTTCACCGAATCTTGATGATACTTGGTGGTAATGATCAGTACACAGTACCCACTTGGCTCACCAAATTTTGTTCTTCTAGGTTGAAGCATTCGTCTACAGTAGCCGTTTTTATATTTAGGTTTCACTCTGTTCTCTCATATATAGATAGATGAATTTGGAACTCTAAATCCAACATGGTTTGTAGTAGCTCTTTGAAACTTGACAAAATAAAGGAGTTCTGAGTTTTGTCTCTATGCTTTGTTTCCTCTTCACGTAGCCCTAGGCGCAGACTGTGGAAAAGCATTTTCATTGAGAGGGGTTGCCAAGCTTCTAAGAAATAACGAGTTTCTGAAATACCAGCAAATATTTTTTCACCCAATCTTGATGATACTTGTTGCTAATGATCAGTACACAAATCCCACTTGGCTCACCAAATTGTGTTTTGCTAGGTTGAAGCGTTCGCCTACAGTAGCAGTTTTTATATTTAGGTTTCCCTCTGTTCTCTCCTATATAGATATATGAATTTGGAACTCTAAATCCAACATGGTTTGTAGTAGCTCTTTGAAACTTGACAAAATAAAGGAGTTCTCAGTTTTGTCTCTATGGTTTGTTTCCTCTTCAAGTAGGCCTAGGCACAGACTGTGGAAAAGCACTTGTATTGAGAGAGTTTGCCAAGCTTCTAAGAAATTACAAGTTTCCGAAATACCAGCAAATATTTTTTCACCCAATCTTGATGATACTTGGTGGTAACGATCAGTACACAAATCCCAATTGGCTCACCAAATTTTGTTCTTCTAGGTTGAAGCGTTCGTCTACAGTAGCAGTTTATATATTTAGGTTTCTCTCTGTTTTCTCCTATATAGATAGATGAATTTGGAACTCTAAATTCAACATGTATTGTAGTAGCTCTTTGAAACTTGACAAAATAAAGGAGTTCTGAGTTTTGTCTCTATTGTTTGTTTCTTCTTCAAGAGGCCTAGGAACAGACTGTGGAATAGAACTTTAATTGAGAAGGGTTGCCAAGCTTCTAAGAAATAACGAGTTTCCGAAATACCAGCAAATATTTTTTCACCCAATCTTGATGATACATGTTGGTAATGATCAGTACACAGATCACACTTGGCTCACCAAATTTTTTTCTTCTAGGTTGAAGCGTTCGTCTACAGTAGTCGTTTTTATACTTAGGTTTCACTCTGTTCTCTCATATATAGATAGATGAATTTGGAACTCTATATCCAACATGGTTTGTAGTAGCTCTTTGAAACTTGACAAAATAAAGGAGTTCTGAGTTTTGTCTCTATGGTTTGTTTTCTCTTCAAGTAGCCCTAGGCGCAGACTCTGGAAAAGCACTTTCATTGAGAGGGCTTGCCAAGCTTCTAAGAAATAACGAGTTTCTGAAGTACCAGCAAATATTTTGTCACCCAATCTTGATGATGCTGGTTGCTAATGATCAGTACACAAATCCCACTTGGCTCACCAAATTTTGTTCTTCTAGGTTGAAGCGTTCGTCTACAGTAGCAGTTTTTATTTTTAGGTTTCTCTCTGTTCTCTAATATAGATAGATAGATGAATTTGGAACTCTAAATCCAACATGGATTGTAGTAGCTCTTTGAAACTTGACAAAATAAAGGAGTTCTCAGTTTTGTCTCTATGGTTTGTTTCCTCTTCAAGTAGACCTAGGCACAGACTGTGGAAAAGCACTTTCATTGAGAGGGGTTGCCAAGCTTCTAAGAAATAACGAGTTTCCGAAATACCAGCAAATATTTTTTCACCCAATCTTGATGATACTTGGTGGTAATGATCAGTACACAGATCCCACTTGGCTCACCAAATTGTGTTCTTGTAGGTTGAACCGTTCGTCTACAGTAGCAGTTTTTATATTTAGGTTTCTCTCTGTTCTCTCCTATATAGATAGATGAATTTGGAACTCTAAATCCAACATGGATTGTAGTAGCACTTTGAAACTTGACAAAATAAAGGAGTTCTCAGTTTTGTCTCTATGGTTTGTTTCCTCTTCACGTAGCCCGAGGCACAGACTGTGGAAGCACTTTCATTGAGATGGGTTGCCAAGCTTCTAAGAAATAACGTGTTTCCAAAATACCAGCAAATATTTTTTCACACAATCTTGATGATACTTGGTGGTAATGATCAGTACACAAATCCTACTTGGCTCACAAAATTGTGTTCTTCTAGGTTGAAGCGTTCGTCTACAGTAGCAGTTTTTATATTTAGGTTTCTCTCTGTTCTCTCCTATATAGATAGATGAATTTGGAACTTTAAATCCAACATGGATTGTAGTAGCTCTTTGAAACTTGACAAAATAAAGGAGTTCTCAGTTTTGTCTCTATGGTTTGTTTCCTCTTCAAGTATCCCTAGGCACAGACTGTGGAAAAGCACTTTCATTGAGAGGGGTTGCCAAGCTTCTAAGAAATAACGAGTTTCCGAAATACCAGCAAATATTTTTTCACCCAATCTTGATGATACTTGGAGGGAATGATCAGTACAGAGATCCCACTTGGCTCACCAAATTTTGTTCTTCTAGGTTGAAGCGTTCGTCTACAGTAGCAGTTTGTATATTTAGGTTTCACTCTGTTCTCTCATATATAGATAGATGAATTTGGAACTCTAAATCCAACACGGTTTGTAGTAGCTCTTTGAAACTTGACAAAATAAAGAGTTCTGAGTTTTGTTTCTATGGTTGTTTCCTCTTCATGTAGCCCTAGGCACAGACTGTGGAAAACCACTTTCATTGAGAGGGGTTGCCAAGGTTCTAAGAAATAACGAGTTTCCGAAATAAAGCAAATATTTTTTCACCCAATCTTGATGATACTTGGTGGTAATGATCACTACACAGTACCCACTTGGCTCACCAAATTTTGTTCTTCTAGGTTGAAGCATTCGTCTACAGTAGCCGTTTTTATATTTAGGTTTCACTCTGTTCTCTCATATATAGATATATGAATTTGGAACTCTAAATCCAACATGGTTTGTAGTAGCTCTTTGAAACTTGACAAAATAAAGGAGTTCTCAGTTTTGTCTCTATGGTTTGTTTCCTCTTCAAGTAGGCCTAGGCACAGACTGTGGAAAAGCACTTGTATTGAGAGAGTTTGCCAAGCTTCTAAGAAATTACAAGTTTCCGAAATACCAGCAAATATTTTTTCACCCAATCTTGATGATACTTGGTGGTAACGATCAGTACACAAATCCCAATTGGCTCACCAAATTTTGTTCTTCTAGGTTGAAGCGTTCGTCTACAGTAGCAGTTTATATATTTAGGTTTCTCTCTGTTTTCTCCTATATAGATAGATGAATTTGGAACTCTAAATTCAACATGTATTGTAGTAGCTCTTTGAAACTTGACAAAATAAAGGAGTTCTGAGTTTTGTCTCTATTGTTTGTTTCTTCTTCAAGAGGCCTAGGAACAGACTGTGGAATAGAACTTTAATTGAGAAGGGTTGCCAAGCTTCTAAGAAATAACGAGTTTCCGAAATACCAGCAAATATTTTTTCACCCAATCTTGATGATACATGTTGGTAATGATCAGTACACAGATCACACTTGGCTCACCAAATTTTTTTCTTCTAGGTTGAAGCGTTCGTCTACAGTAGTCGTTTTTATACTTAGGTTTCACTCTGTTCTCTCATATATAGATAGATGAATTTGGAACTCTATATCCAACATGGTTTGTAGTAGCTCTTTGAAACTTGACAAAATAAAGGAGTTCTGAGTTTTGTCTCTATGGTTTGTTTTCTCTTCAAGTAGCCCTAGGCGCAGACTCTGGAAAAGCACTTTCATTGAGAGGGCTTGCCAAGCTTCTAAGAAATAACGAGTTTCTGAAGTACCAGCAAATATTTTGTCACCCAATCTTGATGATGCTGGTTGCTAATGATCAGTACACAAATCCCACTTGGCTCACCAAATTTTGTTCTTCTAGGTTGAAGCGTTCGTCTACAGTAGCAGTTTTTATTTTTAGGTTTCTCTCTGTTCTCTAATATAGATAGATAGATGAATTTGGAACTCTAAATCCAACATGGATTGTAGTAGCTCTTTGAAACTTGACAAAATAAAGGAGTTCTCAGTTTTGTCTCTATGGTTTGTTTCCTCTTCAAGTAGACCTAGGCACAGACTGTGGAAAAGCACTTTCATTGAGAGGGGTTGCCAAGCTTCTAAGAAATAACGAGTTTCCGAAATACCAGCAAATATTTTTTCACCCAATCTTGATGATACTTGGTGGTAATGATCAGTACACAGATCCCACTTGGCTCACCAAATTGTGTTCTTGTAGGTTGAACCGTTCGTCTACAGTAGCAGTTTTTATATTTAGGTTTCTCTCTGTTCTCTCCTATATAGATAGATGAATTTGGAACTCTAAATCCAACATGGATTGTAGTAGCACTTTGAAACTTGACAAAATAAAGGAGTTCTCAGTTTTGTCTCTATGGTTTGTTTCCTCTTCACGTAGCCCGAGGCACAGACTGTGGAAGCACTTTCATTGAGATGGGTTGCCAAGCTTCTAAGAAATAACGTGTTTCCAAAATACCAGCAAATATTTTTTCACACAATCTTGATGATACTTGGTGGTAATGATCAGTACACAAATCCTACTTGGCTCACAAAATTGTGTTCTTCTAGGTTGAAGCGTTCGTCTACAGTAGCAGTTTTTATATTTAGGTTTCTCTCTGTTCTCTCCTATATAGATAGATGAATTTGGAACTTTAAATCCAACATGGATTGTAGTAGCTCTTTGAAACTTGACAAAATAAAGGAGTTCTCAGTTTTGTCTCTATGGTTTGTTTCCTCTTCAAGTATCCCTAGGCACAGACTGTGGAAAAGCACTTTCATTGAGAGGGGTTGCCAAGCTTCTAAGAAATAACGAGTTTCCGAAATACCAGCAAACATTTTTTCACCCAATCTTGATGATACTTGGAGGGAATGATCAGTACAGAGATCCCACTTGGCTCACCAAATTTTGTTCTTCTAGGTTGAAGCGTTCGTCTACAGTAGCAGTTTGTATATTTAGGTTTCACTCTGTTCTCTCATATATAGATAGATGAATTTGGAACTCTAAATCCAACACGGTTTGTAGTAGCTCTTTGAAACTTGACAAAATAAAGAGTTCTGAGTTTTGTTTCTATGGTTGTTTCCTCTTCATGTAGCCCTAGGCACAGACTGTGGAAAACCACTTTCATTGAGAGGGGTTGCCAAGGTTCTAAGAAATAACGAGTTTCCGAAATAAAGCAAATATTTTTTCACCCAATCTTGATGAT
The DNA here is from genome assembly GCF_048772815.1 of Callospermophilus lateralis. Classification (NCBI taxonomy): domain Eukaryota; kingdom Metazoa; phylum Chordata; class Mammalia; order Rodentia; family Sciuridae; genus Callospermophilus; species Callospermophilus lateralis. The sequence goes on from NW_027515430.1 coordinate 63,128, forward strand.
ACTTGGTGGTAATGATCACTACACAGTACCCACTTGGCTCACCAAATTTTGTTCTTCTAGGTTGAAGCATTCGTCTACAGTAGCCGTTTTTATATTTAGGTTTCACTCTGTTCTCTCATATATAGATAGATGAATTTGGAACTCTAAATCCAACATGGTTTGTAGTAGCTCTTTGAAACTTGACAAAATAAAGGAGTTCTGAGTTTTGTCTCTATGCTTTGTTTCCTCTTACGTAGCCCTAGGCGCAGACTGTGGAAAAGCACTTTCATTGAGAGGGGTTGCCAAGCTTCTAAGAAATAACGAGTTTCTGAAATACCAGCAAATATTTTTTCACCCAATCTTGATGATACTTGTTGCTAATGATCAGTACACAAATCCCACTTGGCTCACCAAATTGTGTTTTGCTAGGTTGAAGCGTTCGCCTACAGTAGCAGTTTTTATATTTAGGTTTCCCTCTGTTCTCTCCTATATAGATATATGAATTTGGAACTCTAAATCCAACATGGTTTGTAGTAGCTCTTTGAAACTTGACAAAATAAAGGAGTTCTCAGTTTTGTCTCTATGGTTTGTTTCCTCTTCAAGTAGGCCTAGGCACAGACTGTGGAAAAGCACTTGTATTGAGAGAGTTTGCCAAGCTTCTAAGAAATTACAAGTTTCCGAAATACCAGCAAATATTTTTTCACCCAATCTTGATGATACTTGGTGGTAACGATCAGTACACAAATCCCAATTGGCTCACCAAATTTTGTTCTTCTAGGTTGAAGCGTTCGTCTACAGTAGCTGTTTATATATTTAGGTTTCTCTCTGTTTTCTCCTATATAGATAGATGAATTTGGAACTCTAAATTCAACATGTATTGTAGTAGCTCTTTGAAACTTGACAAAATAAAGGAGTTCTGAGTTTTGTCTCTATGGTTTGTTTCTTCTTCAAGAGGCCTAGGAACAGACTGTGGAATAGAACTTTAATTGAGAAGGGTTGCCAAGCTTCTAAGAAATAACGAGTTTCCGAAATACCAGCAAATATTTTTTCACCCAATCTTGATGGTACATGTTGGTAATGATCAGTACACAGATCCCACTTGGCTCACCAAATTTTGTTCTTGTAGGTTGAACCGTTCGTCTACAGTAGCAGTTTTTATATTTAGGTTTCTCTCTGTTCTCTCCTATATAGATAGATGAATTTGGAACTCTAAATCCAACATGGATTGTAGTAGCACTTTGAAACTTGACAAAATAAAGGAGTTCTCAGTTTTGTCTCTATGGTTTGTTTCCTCTTCACGTAGCCCTAGGCACAGACTGTGGAAGCACTTTCATTGAGATGGGTTGCCAAGCTTCTAAGAAATAACGTGTTTCCAAAATACCAGCAAATATTTTTTCACACAATCTTGATGATACTTGGTGGTAATGATCAGTACACAAATCCTACTTGGCTCACAAAATTGTGTTCTTCTAGGTTGAAGCGTTCTGTCTACAGTAGCAGTTTTTATATTTAGGTTTCTCTCTGTTCTCTCCTATATAGATAGATGAATTTGGAACTTTAAATCCAACATGGATTGTAGTAGCTCTTTGAAACTTGACAAAATAAAGGAGTTCTCAGTTTTGTCTCTATGGTTTGTTTCCTCTTCAAGTATCCCTAGGCACAGACTGTGGAAAAGCACTTTCATTGAGAGGGGTTGCCAAGCTTCTAAGAAATAACGAGTTTCCGAAATACCAGCAAATATTTTTTCACCCAATCTTGATGATACTTGGAGGGAATGATCAGTACAGAGATCCCACTTGGCTCACCAAATTTTGTTCTTCTAGGTTGAAGCGTTCGTCTACAGTAGCAGTTTTTATTTTTAGGTTTCTCTCTGTTCTCTCCTATATGGATAGATGAATTTGGAACTCTAAATCCAACATGGATTGTAGTAGCTCTTTGAAACTTGTCAAAATAAAGGAGTTCTCAGTTTTGTCTCTATGGTTTGTTTCCTCTTCAAGTAGCCCTAGGCACAGACTGTGGAAAAGCACTTTCATTGAGAGGGGTTGCCAAGCTTCTAAGAAATAACGAGTTTCCAAAACACCAGCCAATATTTTTTCACCCAATCTTGATGATACTTGGTGGGAATGATCAATACACAGATCCCCCTTGGCTCACCAAATTTTGTTATTCTATGTTGAAGCGTTCGTCTACTGTAGCAGTTTTTATATTTAGGTTTCACTCTGATCTCTCATATATAGATAGATGAATTTGGAACTCTAAATCAACATGGTTTGTAGTAGTTCTTTGAAACTTGACAAAATAAAGAGTTCTGAGTTTTGTTTCTATGGTTTGTTTCCTATTCAAGTAGTCCTAGGCACAGACTGTGGAAAACCACTTTCATAGAGAGGGGTTGCCAAGCTTCTAAGAAATAACGAGTTTCCGAAATATCAGCAAATATTTTTTCACCCAATCTTGATGATACTTGGTGGTAATGATCAGTGCACAGTAACCAGTTGGCTCACCAAATTTTGTTCTTCTAGGTTGAAGCGTTCTTCTACAGTAGTCGTTTTTATATTTAGGTTCCACTCTGTTCTCTCATATATAGATAGATGAATTTGGAACTCTAAATCCAACATGGTTTGTAGTAGCTCTTTGAAACTTGACAAAATAAAGGAGTTCTGAGTTTTGTCTCTATGGTTTGTTTCCTCTTCAAGTAGCCCTAGGCTCAGACTCGGGAAAAGCACTTTCATTGAGAGGGGTTGCCAAGCTTCTAAGAAATAACGAGTTTCCGAAGTACCAGCAAATATTTTTTCACCCAATCTTGATGATACTGGTTGCTAATGATCAGTACACAAATCCCACTTGGCTCCCCAAATTGTGTTCTTCTAGGTTGAACCGTTCGTCTACAGTAGCAGTTTTTATATTTAGGTTTCTCTCTGTTCTCTCCTATATAGATAGATGAATTTGGAACTCTAAATCCAACATGGATTGTAGTAGCACTTTGAAACTTGACAAAATAAAGGAGTTCTCAGTTTTGTCTCTATGGTTTGTTTCCTCTTCAAGTAGCCCTAGGCACAGACTGTGAAGCACTTTCATTGAGAGGGGTTGCCAAGCTTCTAAGAAATAACGAGTTTCCGAAATACCAGCAAATATTTTTTCACCCAATCTTGATGATACTTGGTGGCAATGATCAGTACACAGATCCCACTGGGCTCACCAAATTTTGTTCTTCTAGGTTGAAGTGTTCGTCTACAGTAGCAGTTTTTATATTTAGGTTTCACTCTGTTCTCTCATATATAGATAGATGAATTTGGAACTCTAATCCAACACTAGTAGCTCTTTGAAACTTGACAAAATAAAGAGTTCTGAGTTTTGTTTTCTATGGTTTTTTCCTCTTCATGTAGCCCTAGGCACAGACTGTGGAAAACCACTTTCATTGAGAGGGGTGGCCAAGCTTCTAAGAAATAACGAGTTTCCGAAATATCAGCAAATATTTTTTCACCCAATCTTGATGATACTTGGTGGTAATGATCAGTACACAGTACCCACTTGGCTCACCAAATTTTTTTCTTCTTAGGTTGAAGTGTTCGTCTACAGTAGCAGTTTTTATATTTAGGTTTCCCTCTGTTTCTCCTCTATAGATAGATGAATTTGGAACTCTAAATCCAACATGGTTTGTAGTAGCTCTTTGAAACTTGACAAAATAAAGGAGTTCTCAGTTTTGTCGCTATGGGATTGTTTCCTCTTCAATTAGCACTAGGCACCCACTGTGGAAAAGCATTTTTTGAGAGGGGTTGCCAAGCTTCTAAGAAATAACGAGTGTCCGAAGTACCAGCAAATATTTTTTCACCCAATCTTGACGATACTGGTTGCTAGTGATCAGTACACAAATCCCACTTGGCTCACCAAATTTTGTTCTTCTAGGTTGAAGCATTCGTCTACAGTAGCAGTTTTTATTTTTAGGTTTCTCTCTGTTCTCTCCTATATAGATAGATGAATTTGGAACTCTAAATCCAACATGGATTGTAGTAGCTCTTTGAAACTTGACAAAATAAAGGAGTTCTCAGTTTTGTCTCTATGGTTTGTTTCCTCTTCAAGTAGCCCTAGGCACAGACTGTGGAAAAGCACTTTCATTGAGAGGGGTTGCCAAGCTTCTAAGAAATAACGAGTTTCCAAAACACCAGCCAATAGTTTTTCACCCAATCTTGATGATACTTGGTGGGAATGATCAGGACACAGATCCCCCTTGGCTCACCAAATTTTGTTATTCTATGTTGAAGCGTTCGTCTACAGTAGCAGTTTTTATATTTAGGTTTCACTCTGATCTCTCATATATAGATAGATGAATTTGGAACTCTAAATCCAACATGGTTTGTAGTAGCTCTTTGAAACTTGACAAAATAAAGAGTTCTGAGTTTTGTTTCTATGGTTTGTTTCCTCTTCAAGTAGTCCTAGGCACAGACTGTGGAAAACCACTTTCATAGAGAGGGGTTGCCAAGCTTCTAAGAAATAACGAGTTTCCGAAATATCAGCAAATATTTTTTCACAAAATCTTGATGATACTTGGTGGTAATGATCAGTGCACAGTAACCAGTTGGCTCACCAAATTTTGTTCTTCTAGGTTGAAGCGTTCTTCTACAGTAGTCGTTTTTATATTTAGGTTCCACTCTGTTCTCTCATATATAGATAGATGAATTTGGAACTCTAAATCCAACATGGTTTGTAGTAGCTCTTTGAAACTTGACAAAATAAAGGAGTTCTGAGTTTTGTCTCTATGGTTTGTTTCCTCTTCAAGTAGCCCTAGGCGCAGACTGTGGAAAAGCACTTTCATTGAGAGGGGTTGCCAAGCTTCTAAGAAATAACGAGTTTCTGAAATACCAGCAAATATTTTTTCACCCAATCTTGATGATACTTGTTGCTAATGATCAGTACACAAATCCCACTTGGCTCACCAAATTGTGTTCTGCTAGGTTGAAGCGTTCGCCTACAGTAGCAGTTTTTATATTTAGGTTTCCCTCTGTTCTCTCCTATATAGATATTGAATTTGGAACTCTAAATCCAACATGGTTTGTAGTAGCTCGTTGAAACTTGACAAAATAAAGGAGTTCTCAGTTTTGTCTCTACGGTTTGTTTCCTCTTCAAGTAGCCCTAGGCACAGACTGTGGAAAAGCACTTTCATTGAGAGAGTTTGCCAAGCTTCTAAGAAATTACAAATTTCCGAAATACCAGCAAATATTTTTTCACCCAATCTTGATGATACTTGGTGGTAATGATCAGTACACAAATCCCATTTGGCTCACCAAATTTTGTTCTTCTAGGTTGAAGCGTTCGTCTACAGTAGCAGTTTTTATATTTAGGTTTCTCTCTGTTCTCTCCTATATAGATAGATGAATTTGGAACTCTAAATTCAACATGTATTGTAGTAGCTCTTTGAAACTTGACAAAATAAAGGAGTTCTGAGTTTTGTCTCTATGGTTTGTTTCCTCTTCAAGAGGCCTAGGAACAGACTGTGGAAAAGAACTTTAATTGAGAAGGGTTGCCAAGCTTCTAAGAAATAACGAGTTTCCGAAATACCAGCAAATATTTTTTCACCCAATCTTGATGATACATGTTGCTAATGATCAGTACACAGATCCCAATGGCTCACCAAATTTTGTTCTTCTAGGTTGAAGCGTTCGTCTACAGTAGTCGTTTTTATACTTAGGTTTCACTCTGTTCTCTCATATATAGATAGATGAATTTGGAACTCTATATCCAACATGGTTTGTAGTAGCTCTTTGAAACTTGACAAAATAAAGGAGTTCTGAGTTTTGTCTCTATGGTTTGTTTCCTCTTCAAGTAGCCCTAGGCGCAGACTCTGGAAAAGCACTTTCATTGAGAGGGCTTGCCAAGCTTCTAAGAAATAACGAGTTTCCGAAGTACCAGCAAATATTTTGTCACCCAATCTTGATGATGCTGGTTGCTAATGATCAGTACATAAATCCCACTTGGCTCACCAAATTTTGTTCTTCTAGGTTGAAGCGTTCGTCTACAGTAGCAGTTTTTATTTTTAGGTTTCTCTCTGTTCTCTCCTATATAGATAGATGAATTTGGAACTCTAAATCCAACATGGATTGTAGTAGCTCTTTGAAACTTGACAAAATAAAGGAGTTCTGAGTTTTGTCTCTATGCTTTGTTTCCTCTTCAAGTAGCCCTAGGCGCAGACTGTGGAAAAGCACTTTCATTGAGAGGGGTTGCCAAGCTTCTAAGAAATAACGAGTTTCCGAAGTACCAGCAAATATTTTTTCACCCAATCTTGATGATACTTGTTGCTAATGATCAGTACACAAATCCCATTTGGCTCACCAAATTTTGTTCTTCTAGGTTGAAGCGTTCGTCTACAGTAGCAGTTTTTATATTTAGGTTTCCCTCTGTTTTCTCCTCTATAGATAGATGAATTTGGAACTCTAAATCCAACATGGTTTGTAGTAGCTCTTTGAAACTTGACAAAATAAAGGAGTTCTCAGTTTTGTCTCTATGGATTGTTTCCTCTTCAATTAGCACTAGGCACCCACTGTGGAAAAGCAATTTATTGAGAGATGTTGCCAACCTTCTAAGAAATAACGAGTTTCTGAAATACCAGCAAATATTTTTTCACCCAATCTTGATGATACTTGTTGCTAATGATCAGTACACAAATCCCACTTGGCTCACCAAATTGTGTTCTGCTAGGTTGAAGCGTTTGCCTACAGTAGCAGTTTTTATATTTACGTTTCCCTCTGTTCTCTCCTATATAGATATATGAATTTGGAACTCTAAATCCAACATGGTTTGTATTAGCTCTTTGAAACTTGACAAAATAAAGTAGTTCTCAGTTTTGTCTCTATGGGTTGTTTCCTCTTCAAGTAGCCCTAGGCACAGACTGTGGAAAAGCACTTTCATTGAGAGAGTTTGCCAAGCTTCTAAGAAATTACAAGTTTCCGAAATACCAGCAAATATTTTTTCACCCAATCTTGATGATACTTGGTGGTAACGATCAGTACACAAATCCCAATTGGCTCAAAAATTTTGTTCTTCTAGGTTGAAGCGTTCGTCTACAGTAGCAGTTTTTATATTTAGGTTTCTCTCTGTCTCTCCAATATAGATAGATGAATTTGGAAATCTAAATTCAACATGTATTGTAGTAGCTCTTTGAAACTTGACAAAATAAAGGAGTTTGAGTTTTGTCTCTATGGTTTGTTTCCTCTTCAAGAGGCCTAGGAACAGACAGTGGAAAAGAACTTTAATTGAGAAGGGTTGCCAAGCTTCTAAGAAATAACGAGTTTCCGAAATACCAGCAAATATTTTTTCACCCAATCTTGGTGATACATGTTGCTAATGATCAGTACACAGATCGCACTTGGCTCACCAAATTTTGTTCTTCTAGGTTGAAGCGTTCGTCTACAGTAGTCGTATTTATACTTAGGTTTCACTCTGTTCTCTCATATATAGATAGATGAATTTGGAACTCTGTATCCAACATGGTTTGTAGTAGCTCTTTGAAACTTGACAAAATAAAGGAGTTCTGAGTTTTGTCTCTATGGTTTGTTTCCTCTTCAAGTAGCCCTAGGCGCAGACTCTGGAAAAGCACTTTCATTGAGAGGGCTTGCCAAGCTTCTAAGAAATAAAGAGTTTCCGAAGTACCAGCAAGTATTTTGTCACCCAATCTTGATGATACTTGTTGCTAATGATCAGTACACAAATCCCATTTGGCTCACCAAATTTTGTTCTTCTAGGTTGAAGCGTTCGTCTACAGTAGCAGTTTTTATATTTAGGTTTCCCTCTGTTTTCTCCTCTATAGATAGATGAATTTGGAACTCTAAATCCAACATGGTTTGTAGTAGCTCTTTGAAACTTGACAAAATAAAGGAGTTCTCAGTTTTGTCTCTATGGATTGTTTCCTCTTCAATTAGCACTAGGCACACACTTTGGAAAAGCACTTTATTGAGAGGGGTTGCCAACCTTCTAAGAAATAACGAGTTTCTGAAATACCAGCAAATATTTTTTCACCCAATCTTGATGATACTTGTTGCTAATGATCAGTACACAGATCCCACTTGGCTCACCAAATTTTGTTCTTGTAGGTTGAACCGTTCGTCTACAGTAGCAGTTTTTATATTTAGGTTTCTCTCTGTTCTCTCCTATATAGATAGATGAATTTGGAACTCTAAATCCAACATGGATTGTAGTAGCACTTTGAAACTTGACAAAATAACGGAGTTCTCAGTTTTGTCTCTATGGTTTGTTTCCTCTTCACGTAGCCCTAGGCACAGACTGTGGAAGCACTTTCATTGAGATGGGTTGCCAAGCTTCTAAGAAATAACGTGTTTCCAAAATACCAGCAAACATTTTTTCACACAATCTTGATGATACTTGGTGGTAATGATCAGTACACAAATCCTACTTGGCTCACAAAATTTTGTTCTTCTAGGTTGAAGCGTTCGTCTACAGTAGCAGTTTTTATATTTAGGTTTCTCTCTGTTCTCTCCTATATAGATAGATGAATTTGGAACTTTAAATCCAACATGGATTGTAGTAGCTCTTTGAAACTTGACAAAATAAAGGAGTTCTCAGTTTTGTCTCTATGGTTTGTTTCCTCTTCAAGTATCCCTAGGCACAGACTGTGGAAAAGCACTTTCATTGAGAGGGGTTGCCAAGCTTCTAAGAAATAACGAGTTTCCGAAATACCAGCAAATATTTTTTCACCCAATCTTGATGATACTTGGTGGGAATGATCAGTACACAAATCCCAATTGGCTCACCAAATTTTGTTCTTCTAGGTTGAAGCGTCCGTCTACAGTAGCAGTTTTTATATTTAGCTTTCTCTCTGTTCTCTCCTATATAGATAGATGAATTTGGAACTCTAAATTCAACATGTATTGTAGTAGCTCTTTGAAACTTGACAAAATAAAGGAGTTCTGAGTTTTGTCTCTATGGTTTGTTTCCTCTTCAAGAGGCCTAGGAACAGACTGTGGAAAAGAACTTTAATTGAGAAGGTTTGCCAAGCTTCTAAGAAATAACGAGTTTCCGAAATACCAGCAAATATTTTTTCACCCAATCTTGATGATACATGTTGCTAATGATCAGTACACAGATCCCACTTGGCTCACCAAATTTTGTTCTTCTAGGTTGAAGCGTTCGTCTACAGTAGTCGTTTTTATACTTAGGTTTCACTCTGTTCTCTCATATATAGATAGATGAATTTGGAACTCTATATCCAACATGGTTTGTAGTAGCTCTTTGAAACTTGACAAAATAAAGGAGTTCTGAGTTTTGTCTCTATGCTTTGTCTCCTCTTCAAGTAGCCCTAGGCGCAGACTGTGGAAAAGCACTTTCATTGAGAGGGGTTGCCAAGCTTCTAAGAAATAACGAGTTTCCGAAGAACCAGCAAATATTTTTTCACCCAATCTTGATGATACTTGTTGGTAATGATCAGTACACAAATCCCATTTGGCTCACCAAATTTTGTTCCTCTAGTTTGAAGCGTTCGTGTACAGTAGCAGTTTTTATATTTAGGTTTCCCTCTGTTTTCTCCTCTATAGATAGATGAATTTGGAACTCTAAATCCAACATGGTTTGTAGTAGCTCTTTGAAACTTGACAAAATAAAGGAGTTCTCAGTTTTGTCTCTATGGTTTGTTTCCTCTTCAAGTAGCCCTAGGCACAGACTGTGGAAAAGCACTTTCATTGAGAGAGTTTGCCAAGCTTCTAAGAAATTACAAGTTTCCGAAATACCAGCAAATATTTTTTCACCCAATCTTGATGATACTTGGTGGTAATGATCAGTACACAGATCCCACTTGGCTCACCAAATTTTGTTCTTCTAGGTTGAAGCGTTTGTCTACAGTAGCAGTTTTTATATTTACGTTTCTCTCTGTTCTCTCCTATATAGATAGATGAATTTGGAACTCTAAATCCAACATGGATTATAGTAGCTCTTTGAAACTTGACAAAATAAAGGAGTTCTCAGTTTTGTCTCTATGGTTTGTTTCCTCTTCAAGTAGCCCTAGGCACAGACTGTGGAAAAGCACTTTCATGAGAGGGGTTGCCAAGCTTCTAAGAAATAACGAGTTTCCGAAATACCAGCAAATATTTTTTCACCCAATCTTGATGATACTTGGTGGGAATGATCAGTACACAGATCCCACTTGGTACACCAAATTTTGATCTTCTAGGTTGAATCGTTCGTCTACAGTAGCAGTTTTTGTATTTAGGTTTCACTCTGTTCTCTCCTATATAGATAGATGAGTTTGGAACTCTAAATCCAACATGGTTTGTAGTAGCTCTTTGAAACTTGACAAAATAAAGAGTTCTGAGTTTTGTTTCTATGGTTTGTTTCCTCTTCAAGTAGCCCTAGGCACAGACTGTGGAAAACCACTTTCATTCAGTGGGGTTGCCAAGCTTCTAAGAAATAACAAGTTTCCGAAATATCAGCAAATATTTTTTCACCCAATCTTGATGATACTTGGTGGTAATGATCAGTACACAGTACCCACTTGGCTCACCAAATTTTATTCTTCTAGGTTGAAGCGTTCGTCTACAGTAGCCGTTTTTATATTTAGGTTTCACTCTGTTCTCTCATATATAGATAGATGAATTTGGAACTCTAAATCCAACATGGTTTGTAGTAGCTCTTTGAAACTTGACAAAATAAAGGAGTTCTGAGTTTTGTCTCTATGGTTGTTTCCTCTTCAAGTAGCCCTAGGCGCAGACTGTGGAAAAGCACTTTCATTGAGAGGGGTTGCCAAGCTTCTAAGAAATAACGAGATTCCGAAGTACCAGCAAATATTTTTTCACCCAATCTTGATGATACTTGGTGGGAATGATCAGTACACAAATCCCACTTGGCTCACCAAATTTTGTTCTTCTAGGTTGAAGCGTTCGTCAACAGTAGCAGTTTTTATATTTAGGTTTCCCTCTGTTCTCTCATATATAGATAGATGAATTTGGAACTCTAAATAAAACATAGTTTGTAGTAGCTCTTTGAAACTTGACAATATAAAGGAGTTCTGAGATTTGTCTCTTTGGTTTGTTTCCTCTTCAAGTAGCCCTAGGCACAGACTGTGGAAAACCACTTTCATTGAGAGGGGTTGCCAAGCTTCTAAGAAATAACGAGTTTCCGAAATACCAGCAAATATTTTTTCACCCAATCTTGATGATACCTGGTGGTAATGATCAGTACACAGATCCCACTTGGCTCACCAAATTTTGTTCTTCTAGGTTGAAGCGTTCGTCTACAGTAGCCGTTTTTATATTTAGGTTTCACTCTGTTCTCTCATATATAGATAGATGAATTTGGAACTCTAAATCCAACATGGTTTGTAGTAGCTCTTTGAAACTAGACAAAATAAAGGAGTTCTGAGTTTTGTCTCTATGGTTGTTTCCTCTTCAAGTAGCCCTAGGCGCAGACTGTGGAAAAGCACTTTCATTGAAAGGGGTTGCCAAGCTTCTAAGAAATAACGAGTTTCCGAAGTACCAGCAAATATTTCTTCACCCAATCTTGATGATACTTGTTGCTAATGATCAGTACACAAATCCCACTTGGCTCACCAAATTTTGTTCTTCTAGCTTGAAGCGTTCGTCTACAGTAGCAGTTTTTATATTTAGGATTCCCTCTGTTCTCTCCTGTATAGATAGATGAATTTGGAACTCTAAATTTAACATGCTTTGTAGTAGCTCTTTGAAACTTGACAAAATAAAGGAGTTCTCAGTTTTGTCTCTATGGATTGTTTCCTCTTCAATTAGCACTAGGCACACACTTTGGAAAAGCACTTTCATTGAGATGGCTTGCCAAGCTTCTAAGAAATAACGAGTTTCTGAAATACCAGCAAATATTTTTTCACCCAATCTTGATGATACTTGTTGCTAATGATCAGTACACAAATCCCACTTGGCTCACCAATTTGTGTTCTGCTAGGTTGAAGCGTTCGCCTACAGTAGCAGTTTTTATATTTTGGTTTCCCTCTGTTCTCTCCTATATAGATATATGAATTTGGAACTCTAAATCCAACATGGTTTGTAGTAGGTCTTTGAAACTTGACAAAATAAAGGAGTTCTCAGTTTTGTTTCTTTGGTTTGTTTCCTCTTCAAGTAGCCGTAGGCACAGACTGCGGAAAGCACTTTCATTGAGAGAGTTAGCCAAGCTTCTAAGAAATTACAAGTTTCCGAAATACCAGCTAATATTTTTTCACCCAATCTTGATGATACTTGGTGGTAATGATCAGTACACAAATCCCAATTGGCTCACCAAATTTTGTTCTTCTAGGTTGAAGCGTTCGTCTACAGTAGCAGTTTTTATATTTAGGTTTCTCTCTGTTCTCTCCTATATAGATAGATGATTTTGGAACTCTAAATCCAACATGGATTGCAGTAGCTCTTTGAAACTTGACAAAATAAAGGAGTTCTCAGTTTTGTCTCTATGGTTTGTTTCCTCTTCAAGTATCCCTAGGCACAGACTGTGGAAAAGCACTTTCATTGAGGGTTTGCCAAGCTTCTAAGAAATAACGAGTTTCCAAAATACCAGCAAATATTTTTTCACCCAATCTTGATGATACTTGGTGGTAATGATCAGTACACAGATCCCACTTGGCTCACCAAATTTTGTTCTTCTAGGTTGAAGCGTTCGTCTACAGTAGCAGTTTTTATATTTAGGTTTCACTCTGTTCTCTCATATATAGATAGATGAATTTGGAACTCTAAATCCAACATGGTTTGTAGTAGCTCTTTGAAACTTGACGAAAATAAAGGAGTTCTGAGTTTTGTCTCTATGGTTGTTTCCTCTTCAAGTAGCCCTAGGCGCAGACTGTGGAAAAGCACTTTCTTTGAGAGGGGTTGCCAAGCTTCTAAGAAATAACGAGTTTCCGAAGTACCAGCAAATATTTTTTCACCCAATCTTGATGATACTTGTTGCTAATGATCAGTACACAAATCCCACTTGGCTCACCAAATTTTGTTCTTCTAGCTTGAAGCGTTCGTCTACAGTAGCAGTTTTTATATTTAGGATTCCCTCTGTTCTCTCCTGTATAGATAGATGAATTTGGAACTCTAAATCCAACATGGTTTGTAGTAGCTCTTTGAAACTTGACAAAATAAAGGAGTTCTCAATTTTGTCTCTTTGGTTTGTTTCCTCTTCAAGTAGCCCTAGGCAGAGACTGTGGAAAAGCACTTTCATTGAGAGAGTTAGCCAAGCTTCTAAGAAATTACAAGTTTCCGAAATACCAGCAAATATTTTTTCACCCAATCTTGATGATACTTGGTGGTAATGATCAGTACACAAATCCCAATTGGCTCACCAAATTTTGTTCTTCTAGGTTGAAGCGTTCGTCTACAGTAGCAGTGTTTATATTTACGTTTCTCTCTGTTCTCTCCTATATAGATAGATGAATTTGGAACTCTAAATCCAACATGGATTGCAGTAGCTCTTTGAAACTTGACAAAATAAAGGAGTTCTCAGTTTTGTCTCTATGGTTTGTTTCCTCTTCAAGTATCCCTAGACACAGACTGTGGAAAAGCACTTTCATTGAGAGGGGTTGCCATGCTTCTAAGAAATAACGAGTTTCCAAAATACCAGCAAATATTTTTTCACCCAATCTTGATGATACTTGGTGGTAATGATCAGTACACAGATCCCACTTGGCTCACCAAATTTTGTTCTTCTAGGTTGAAGCGTTCGTCTACAGTAGCAGTTTTTATATTTAGGTTTCACTCTGTTCTCTCATATATAGATAGATGAATTTGGAACTCTAAATCCAACATGGTTTGTAGTAGCTCTTTGAAACTTGACAAAATAAAGGAGTTCTGAGTTTTGTCTATATGGTTTGTTTCCTCTTCAAGAGGCCTAGGCAAAGACTGTGGAAAAGAACTTTAATTGAGAAGGGTTGCCAAGCTTCTAAGAAATAACGAGTTTCCGAAATACCAGCAAATATTTTTTCACCCAATCTTGATGATACATGTTGCTAATGATCAGTACACAGATCCCACATGGCTCACCAAATTTTCTTCTTCTAGGTTGAAGCGTTCTTCTACAGTAGCAGTTTTTATATTTAGGTTTCACTCTGTTCTCTCATATATAGATAGATGAATTTGGAACTCTAAATCCAACATGGTTGTAGTAGTTCTTTGAAACTTGACAAAATAAAGGAGTTCTCAGTTTTGTCTCTATGGTTTGTTTCCTCTTCAAGTATCCCTAGGCACAGACTGTGGAAAAGCACTTCCATTGAGAGGTGTTGCCAAGCTTCTAAGAAATAACGAGTTTCCGAAATACCAGCAAATATTTTTTCACCCAATCTTGATGATACTTGGTGATAATGATCAGTACACAGATCCCATTTGGCTCACCAAATTTTGTTCTTCTAGGTTGAAGCGTTAGTCTACAGTTGTCGTTTTTATATTTAGGATTCACTCTGTTCTCTCATATATAGATAGATGAATTTGGACTCTAAATCCAACATGGTTTGTAGTAGCTCTTTGAAACTTGACAAAATAAAGGAGTTCTCAGTTTTGTCTCTATGGTTTGTTTCCTCTTCAAGTAGCCCTAGGCACAGACTGTGGAAGCACTTTCATTGAGAGGTGTTGCCAAGCTTCTAAGAAATAACGAGTTTCCGAAATACCAGCAAATATTGTTTCACCCAATCTTGATGATACTTGGTGGTAATGATCAGTACACAGATCCCACTTGGCTCACCAAATTTTGTTCTTCTAGGTTGAAGCGTTCGTCTACAGTAGTCGTTTTTATACTTAGGTTTCTCTCTGTTCTCTCATATATAGATAAATGAATTTGGAACTCTAAATCCAACATGGTTTGTAGTAGCTCTTTGAAACTTGACAAAATAAAGGAGTTCTGTGTTTTGTCTCTATGGTGTGTTTCCTCTTCAAGTAGCCCTAGGCGCAGACTCTGGAAAAGCACTTTCATTGAGAGTGGTTGCCAAGCTCCTAAGAAATAACGAGTTTCCGAAGTACCAGCAAATATTTTGTCACCCAATCTTGATGATACTTGGTGGGAATGATCAGTACACAAATCCCACTTGGCTCACCAAATTTTGTTCTTCTAGGTTGAAGCGTTCGTCTACAGTAGCAGTTTTTATATTTAGGTTTCCCTCTGATCTCTCCTATATAGATAGATGAATTTGGAACTCTAAATCCAACATAGTTTGTAGTAGCTCTTTGAAACTTGACAATATAAAGGAGTTCTGAGATTTGTCTCTATGGTTTGTTTCCTCTTCAAGTAGCCCTAGGCACAGACTGTGGAAAACCACTTTCATTGAGAGGGGTTGCCAAGCTTCTAAGAAATAACGAGTTTCCGAAATACCAGCAAATATTTTTTCACCCAATCTTGATGATACCTGGTGGTAATGATCAGTACACAGATCCCACTTGGCTAACCAATTTTTGTTCTTCTAGGTTGAAGCGTTCGTCTACAGTAGCCGTTTTTTATATTTAGGTTTCACTCTGTTCTCTCATATATAGGTAGATGAATTTGGAACTCTAAATCCAACATGGTTTGTAGTAGCTCTTTGAAACTAGACAAAATAAAGGAGTTCTGAGTTTTGTCTCTATGGTTGTTTCCTCTTCAAGTAGCCCTAGGCGCAGACTGTGGAAAAGCACTTTCATTGAAAGGGGTTGCCAAGCTTCTAAGAAATAACGAGTTTCCGAAGTACCAGCAAATATTTCTTCACCAAATCTTGATGATACTTGTTGCTAATGATCAGTACACAAATCCCACTTGGCTCACCAAATTTTGTTCTTCTAGCTTGAAGCGTTCGTCTACAGTAGCAGTTTTTATATTTAGGATTCCCTCTGTTCTCTCCTGTATAGATAGATGAATTTGGAACTCTAAATTTAACATGCTTTGTAGTAGCTCTTTGAAACTTGACAAAATAAAGGAGTTCTCAGTTTTGTCTCTATGGATTGTTTCCTCTTCAATTAGCACTAGGCACACACTTTGGAAAAGCACTTTCATTGAGATGGCTTGCCAAGCTTCTAAGAAATAACGAGTTTCTGAAATACCAGCAAATATTTTTTCACCCAATCTTGATGATACTTGTTGCTAATGATCAGTACACAAATCCCACTTGGCTCACCTATTTGTGTTCTGCTAGGTTGAAGCGTTCGCCTACAGTAGCAGTTTTTATATTTTGGTTTCCCTCTGTTCTCTCCTATATAGATATAGGAATTTGGAACTCTAAATCCAACATGGTTTGTAGTAGGTCTTTGAAACTTGACAAAATAAAGGAGTTCTCAGTTTTGTTTCTTTGGTTTGTTTCCTCTTCAAGTAGCCGTAGGCACAGACTGCGGAAAGCACTTTCATTGAGAGAGTTAGCCAAGCTTCTAAGAAATTACAAGTTTCCGAAATACCAGCTAATATTTTTTCACCCA